>NC_081176.1:35114283-35182043 GCF_012432095.1 Onychostoma macrolepis | reverse complement strand
AAGTACCGGGATAAAAGTCAATTATGGTATGGGGGTCCCAGTTGGCGATCCGGCTGGGTGGGGGCTTCAGTGGGTACAACAGCAACTGATGGGTCCCCTAGTACAGTGTAAGTCTTGGGGATTAATTAAATGATGATTGAGCATTAGTGATGAACAGCTGCTGTTCAAACAGAATCACTGCAGAAAAATAGAAACACAAGAACTACAACTGACTTCAGCCACAGCCTTTGATAAAATCAACTGAAATAAAATACATTAAATCTCTGAAGATCTCAGCAGAGGATGATTAAACAACTCCAAACAACATCACCAGCTTCACTCATTACTAACCAGACTGACTTTATTTCTGTCAGATGACTACAGAAGATCTTATTGAGAATTAACTAAGGTTTAGATGTTGATATTTTTATTGGTCAAAAATGATGCATCATGGAGTGTTTGCTGTAGTTGGGCTCTTGACCCTTAGAACTTCTAAATCATTTTGTTTCTAATGATGCAATAGTGTTTCACTGCAAACACTTGAACATTGCTAAAACAGAATTGATATGGCAGGTTACACTTTCTGCTTCAAAGACATGACTAACCAATAGTGGTTTCTCTTATTTGCTGTTTGTTATTGACTTAATTCATCAACTAAAAACAGACAAAAAATATATAAGCATATAAATAACATCATGTGTTACTGAATATAATCATATTTCTACAATCTTGAGCTCTATATTAAACATATTGGATCATAACATTTCAAAAGTTGAGGAGTTTCAGATCAAGCTTTTAGACATGAACACTTATCATATGATCCTCAACAGTGGTGACAATAAATATTTATACTGCAGTGCATGGTAGTTTTTACTATGGTGTTACCCAGCATGCATTGCTGAAATTTTGATTGTCACCATTGTTGAGATTCATATCTGTTCTTGATGTCTGTGTTTGTCTATACAATACAGTTGTTCAAAAATGTTATGCAGATGATTTAAAGCTAAATTCGGAGTCGGAAATAACTGGTGAAGGTACCTCGCACCTAAAAATGCCTAAACTTTTTCTCATTTCTTACAATTTCTTCGGTAACATCAGAGCAGGAGGCCGAACTGCTTGTAACAGGCTACTTTTTTTTTTGTCCAGTTAAACTGCGTGAAAATAGCCCACTTTATCCCAAAATGCATACAGTAACTGTTTGACCACCGCCCTGGTGGAACTAGAACGCCCAAAATGATTGTCTAGATGTCCTTTGAGACGTACTAAGGAAAATACAGCAGCCCATGACAAAATTAGAATACAGGTGGGCTCAGACTGGGCCATTAAAAAAGCCACAGACTGACCATTTGAACCGAGGTACACCTCTCGTATTGAATTACAACAACATATGTATTGTTGTGAAAACTTTGTAGTTCTCAGCAGAGGATGATTAAACAACTCCACAAACAACATCACCAGCTTCACTCATTACTAACCAGACTGACTTTTCTGTCAGATGACTACAGAAGATCTTATTGAGAATTAACTAAGGTTTGATGTTGATATTTTATTGGTCACCACCATCATGGACGGTGTTTGCTAGTTGGGCTCTTGACCCTTGTGAACTTCTCATTTTGTTTCTAATTAATTGCAATAGTGTTTCACTGCAAACATTGGCATTATAAAACAAGCTTGATATAAGGTTACACTTTCTGCTTCTAAAAGACATGACTAACCAATGGTTTTCTCTTGTTGCTGTTTGTTATTGACTTAAGTTCATCAACTAAAAAGACAAAAATATGAACATCATGTGTTACTGAATATATAATCATATCTCACAATAATCTTGAGCTCTATATTAAACATATTGGATCATAACATTTCAAAAGTTGAGGAGTTTCAGATCAAACTTTTCATGAACACTTATCATATGATCCTCAGTGGTGACAATAAATACTGCAGTGCATGGTTATGGTGTTTTTAGCATGCATTGCAGCACAATGTTGATTGTCACCATTGTTGAGATTCATATGCTGTTCTTGATGTCTGTGTTTGTCTATACAGTTGTTCAAAAATTTATGCAGATGATTTTAAAAGCTTTCACGATAATGGCTGCAACATTTTCTCATATTGTAACAGGTTTTGTGCAAACCCAAAATAGAATAAAAAAAAAAAAAACATACAGTCTGGCCAGTTTTGATTGTCTACTCACACAGCATCTATGTGCTCTGTAAATTCCTTCTCTTTTACAACAACATATGTATTGTTGTCTTCAGTCAAGTGTCAAGAGCCTAACCAAAGTAAACACTGATCTCCATGATGGTGGCATTGTTTTGACCAATGAAGCATCAATGTTTAAACCTCTGATAATTTTCATAAGAGCTTGTCATCTGACAGAAATAAAGTCAATAATAAGTGGAGCTGGTGATGCTGTTTGTGGAGTTGTTTAATCATCCTCTGCTGAGACCTTCAGAGATTTAATGTCTTTTATTTCAGTTGATTTGATCTAAGGCCTGAACTGAGTTGTTGTTCTTGTGTTTCTATTTTTTCTTCAGTGATTCTGTTTGTTAACAGCAGGTGTTCACTAATGCTCAATCACTAATTACATAATTATCTCATTAGCTTTAACTCTGCTTCAGTGTTACTTTAACACTGAGTGGGAATAGACTCTGAGCAGTGTTGATTTAACACTGGGGATTTTGTGTGTACAAGCATTTGATTGTTTTGAAATCATGTTACAGTCCTGCACAATAATGTATTAAAATGCTATCATAATGGTAATAGTCCCAACTTACTAGGCTCACTCTAGATTTTTTTTGCGTGGTGTAACAAGGTTGCTCCATCTCCCTATCTTTTTTTTGTCTACGCAATTTTTATGTTTTCATAGAGTCCTGTTGCTACATTTGATTAGCCAACTGGCGATGACACAGCATTGTTTCTAAGAGATGCTCTCAGATCAATCTTTAACATCTCTTATCTTTCTCAAAATGTCTGACCTTCTGCTCAATATTAATAAATCGAGTTACTATTAAAAATGTGCTGCATCCTCTATCTACAATATTCATCATAGAGTGTTATATTTAGGAATCAAAATAATAAAAATACTAAACTAAGATGTCAGGGAATTTGAACAATTTTGGAGAAAACTAAAAACAGTAATGTTGATCTATCATTGGTAGGACTTTTGCACACTAAGCAGTTATCTCACAGTAAAACCTCCAGTGTTAAATCAACACTCCCAGTGTATATATAATCCACACTCAGAGTGTTAAAAAGTAACACTGAGTCAGTGTTAAAGTTAATGAGATAATTAGTTTTAATTGGTGATGATTGAGCATTAGTGAAGAACACCTGCTGTTAACAAACTGAATCACTGAAAGAAAGAAGAACAGAAAAAAACGACGAGCAGAAATACAAGAACTACAACTGACTTCAGCCACAGCCTTAGATGAAATCAACACAAGATAAAGAAGACATTAAATCTCTGAAGATCTCAGCAGAGGATGATTAAACAACTCCACAAACAGCATCACCAGCTTCACACGTTACTAACCAGATTGACTTTAGATGTTGATGCTGTTTTTTTGAGTTACCATTATCGAGGTCAGTGTTTGCTTTAGTTGGGCTCTTGGCCCTTGATTTAAAACATTACAATTCTTTGGCTGCTATAACCCTGTTTGTTTAGACATGTTAGTTATGGCATTTGTTGATTTAAATTTCAAAGAAATCGCCAGCATTTAATGATTCATAACTGATTTCATTCACAGCATTGTTGATTGATTTTTTTTTTTTTTCTCACATAAAATGTAAAGTTTGATTCATCAGTTTTCAAATTAATCTGAAAGACTTTTAAAAGTAAATCGGCACCAAAATTTTAGATTTGCGTTATCATACAGACATCAAGAATCAGCATATGAATCTCAATGGTGACAATCAACATATTAAGATAAACAGATCCTCTGAGCATTACAAAACATACTAAAAGTCACACAATAGCAAAACAAAATAGTAAGAATAAAAGAAAATACTAAGACAGCTGCATAATTTATTCATTCGCATTGCAAGCCATGGATGAGTTTTGATTGTGCTCCCAGAATGTGCTGGAGCTTTATGTTGATTGTCACCATTGTTGAGATTCATGCTGATTCTTGAAGTCTGTTTGATGAAGAAAATAAACTTTCAGTACAGAATGAGTTTCAAAAGTCTTTCAGATTAATCTTAAAACTGCCAGCTCTTAAACTACGTATATAATCTCAATAACAAAATTAAGTAATAAATATCAAAACTCTGCAATTACAGTATTCAAGCCACTGTACATTTTCATTGAAATGTAACCAGACCTGATCACATTTTCTCTCGGCATTTTCTTTTCTTTTTTGCCATAACTAACATGTCTAAACAAACACACAGTTATAACAGCCAAAGAAGTTATAATGTTTTAAATCAAGGGTCAAGAGCCCAACTAAAGCAAACACTATGGTAATGGTAACTCAAACAAAACTAAAGCATCAACATCTAAAGTCAATCTAGTTAGTAACGTGTGAAGCTGTTGATGCTGTTTATGGAGTTGTTTATTCATTCTCAGCCGAGATCTTCAGAGATTTAATGTCTTTTATCTTGTGTTGATTTCATCTAAGGCTGTGGCTGAAGTCAGTTGTAGTTCTTGTATTTCTTTGCTCGTCTTTTTTCTCTTCTTTCTTTTTCTTTCAGTGGTTCAGTTTGTTAACAGCAGGTGTTCTTCACTAATGCTCAATCATCACTCAATTACTAAACTAATTATCTCATTAACTTTAACACTGCTTCAGTGTTGCTTTTTTAACACTCTGAGTGTGGATTATATATACACTGGGAGTGTTGATTTAACACTGGAGGTTTTACTGTGTAGATTATCCTATGCTGCTCATTCCTTATATGTAGATAAACCAACCTGTAAGCTGATTGATGTAATGTTACTTAAATTTCTTTGGAAAAATAAAACTCATTATATTAGAAAATCTGTTATTTTAAATTCTTATAATAAGGGCAGCTTAAATTTTATTGATTTTGATTCTCTTAATAACACCTTAAAAATTAATTGGCTTAAAAGCTTTATCCACAATAAGTCTTCTATATGGAGTGTAATCCCTCGATATGTCTTTTCATAATTAGGTGGTATGAATTTTTGTATTAATGTGTAATTATTCCATTAGTAAACTCCCTATAAAACTTTCCAGTTATCATCAGCAAATGCTTTTGTCTTGTATTTCAGTTGAGTTCATCTAAGGCTGTGTCTGAAGTCAGTTGTAGTTCTTGTTTCTCATTCATTCAGTGATTCTGCTTCTTAACAGCAGGTGTTATCTATAAGGAGAGTAAATATTTAACTGAACTGTATTATATTGCATAAGAGAGATTTATTAGCTTAATTTAGTTTTGTGGCTCACCATTGCGGTGGAGAGTAGAGCCTGTGCTTCAGTCAACGATGAGCCACAAACACTGATGTTCTGCTGCTTTATTAAAAGACAGTAACTGTAGAGTTGCTGATACAGTGATGATCTCTTTGTTAAGTGCTTTATCAAAATATGCTGATAATAAACTGCAATGATTTGAGTTAAAGTCATGTTTTTAGTAGCTTTACTATTACAAATTAAGTGTTTGCACTTTTATATTAAGAAATGTTCCTTTTTAGTAGAGTCAAATGAAATAAGTTTGCCAAATGTTTACACACCATCATAACAATTTTACAGCATGCAAGAGTTTGCTGTATTTTTACAGTACAATTGTAATTATTGATTTACAGTACTCTTAATTAAAATTGCCAGTAAGTTACTGTATATTTTACAGCAATTCTTTACAGTGCATGTTTAAGATTTTTCCTTAATATGCTTGTATACTTGTATCTTTACTTGTGTGCCCTCTCTTTCCTTTTTTTTTCTTTTCTCTTTTTCTTCATTTATTTATTTTACTTGTTTCTGTCCGTTTCTTAAGAATTTCACATGGCTGTGGGGACGAGCAGTTTTGTGGTGCTTGATTAACTTTATTCAAGTGCAATGTGATTATAATTAAAGCTTTTGATTGTACTTTATAATGTTTTTTAATATATGTATATATATATATATATATATATATATATATATATATATATAATGAAATTAGGCTAAATAATTAAAAGGGCAGATAAAACTAATACAAAACCAATAAAACTAAACAAAAAAAAAAACAAAAAAAACAATGCATCTAAATTAAATGACTGAACAACAACAACAAAAAGAAAGAATAAAAGAAGTAATGTAGGAAATGCTTCAAAGACTGGGAAAAATAGGATAAACTCATAAAAATCTGTCAATGGCTTGATGACATGCACGAAAACCAAATAATGTCTCTACATATATAATATACTATATAGAATAATATTAATCTACAAATATAATATTAATGTACTATATGTATATAATATATTATACAATATTAATATATAAAGTAGATTAATATTATACTTATCACTTATATACTTATTATATTTACTTATATTATATACTCTAGCACTCTCTATTCTAATTATATTTTATCTATCTGTCTTATTTTTATAAAGAAAAAAACAAACAAACAAACAAAAAACACACACACACAGACACTTGACCCTCTATCAATTGCATATTTATTCTGTTAGCTTTTCTTGAAAAACTAACACTAGCTTTCTTTTTTCTATATTCTATCTACTTGTTTTCTTTAAAAATAAATAAATAAAATAAAACCTTGCTACGTGTACTGCCTTAGGCTAACCGAGACTTGTCATAGCACTTACATGTTGTTGCTCTTTTGTTGGTTTTGATTGCTTCTATATTGTCCTCATTTGTAAGTCATTTTGGATAAAAGCATCTGCTAAATGACTAAATGTAAATGTAAATTATATTATATTATCCAAGCTGTCTGGAACGCAGCATTAGGTTAACATTTCAATAAACGAGCATGTACAAGCCATTCTATAAATTGATATTTCAGCACTTGACCAACGGATAGCGACTCCTAAGTAGCACTTAAAGCATGGCTATGTGCGATTGTGTTAAGTCCATTTTTGGGAAACACACGTGAAACAATAACGAACACTAGTAAAATGACTCGTAGAAAACACTCTTAAGCGCTAAGATCAATTGTTATCGGGAAACCCGGCCCAGAGCAGTTGTACAGTGTGTGTTGCAGGTGCTCACAGATCTGTCCATCTGTCGTGATACCCATCTTTTACTTTCTGTCTCTCTCAGATGTCCTTTAAAACAAATATAAGTAGATCATAAATCACAAAGTTAGATTTATAGGTCTTGATATAATTCAGATATGTAGTAATATGGACCGATCAAACTGATTTGAACATTCAAACACTTTTTGTGTATTGTCCTAATTCATACATTTGTTTTACTCTTTAATAATAATGTTGATTAATCAGTAATCCTGTATCTGTTTGTATCTTCAGCAGCTCGCACAGTGATTTCTGTTGAATCTGTTTACTGCGGTTACTAGTGTGGTATCAGTGTGGGGGTTGGGGGTATCAGTATCAGTTACAGGGTTGTTCTAAACTAGGGGTCTCCAGACTCGTCCCTGCCTGTGTCCTGCAGAGTTTAGCTCCAACCCCGATCAAACATACACTCAAAAAAATGATTTGGTCTAAATTGTTCCAGTGTTCATGTGTTTCCACACTACAGAATGTTCAGGTAGAATTGAAGCAGTGCTGGAGTTAAGGAGATAATTATGTGATGATTGATCATTAATGATGAACACCTGCTGTTATCAAGAAGAATCACCGAAGGAAAGAGAAACACAAGAACTACAACTGACTTCAGCCACAGCTGAAGATGAAATCAACTGAAAAAAAAGAAGACATTAAATCTCTCAAGATCTGATTAAACAGCTTCACAAACAGCATCAGATTGACTTTATTTCTTTCAGACTTCTAGAGAAGCTCTTATTGAGAATTAACAGAGGTTTAGATGCTTTATTGTTTTGTTTGAAATCACCATCAAAGAGACCAGTGTTTCCTTTTGTTGGGCTCTTGACCCTTGACATTTTGGTGTTAATATTACGCTGGTTGCTTTAATTGTGTGATCATTTAAAACACACTTAGCTTAACCAGCGAAGCCAAGTGAAAAAGAGTTGTGGGTAGATCTTGTCACTGGTCATTGACCTCATTTCAAGTCCAATTTCTGATTATATAGACATTACACTGTTTTAGATTTTTTTCGTAGCTTCATATCTTGCAGTATTGTAAACATCAGATAATTTGAATAATTTATAAATCACCTTGCGCACATAAAGTTTTCTTCTGTAGCAATGCAAAGACCACAGACATCAAGAATCAGTGTATGAATCTCAACAATGGTGACAGTCAAGAAAATATTCAGATAAAACTCTGAACATCACAAAACAAGCTACTAAAAGTCACAACTATAACAGCATACGTAAAATAAAATAGTAAGAATAAAAGAAAATAATCAGACAATTCAGCTGCGTTGTTTATTCATGCTGCAATGCATGCTGGGATACATGGGAGAGTCTTGTACTATGCTGGTACCCAGCATGCATTGCAACATGAAGCATTTTGTTGACTGTCACCATTGTTGAGATTCATACGCTGATTCTTGATGTCTGTGATCTTTGCGTTGTTACAGACAAAAACTTTTTGAGCAAAAAAGTGATTTGTAAATTATTTAAATTATCTGATTTTACAATACTACATCTGAAGCTATATAAAAAATCTAAAGTAGTACTACACCCATACAATCAGATGTTGGACTTGAAATGAGATCGGTGGATCACTTGCCCACAAGTTTTTTTTTTTCTTGGCTTTGCTGGCTAAATGAAGTGTGTTCTATACAAACACACAATTAAAGCAACCAGTGTAACATTAACACCAACACATCAAGGGTCAAGAGCCCAGAGCCCAG
Source organism: Onychostoma macrolepis (assembly GCF_012432095.1). Taxonomy (NCBI): domain Eukaryota; kingdom Metazoa; phylum Chordata; class Actinopteri; order Cypriniformes; family Cyprinidae; genus Onychostoma; species Onychostoma macrolepis. The sequence continues at coordinate 35,173,173 of NC_081176.1, read as the reverse complement.
AGCCCAACAAAAGGAAACACTGGTCTCTTTGATGGTGATTTCAAACAAAACAATAAAGCATCTAAACCTCTGTTAATTCTCAATAAGAGCTTCTCTAGAAGTCTGACAGAAATAAAGTCAATCTGATGCTGTTTGTGAAGCTGTTTAATCAGATCTTGAGAGATTTAATGTCTTCTTTTTTTTTCAGTTGATTTCATCTTCAGCTGTGGCCAGAGGTGGGTAGAGTACCCGAAAACTGTACTCAAGTAAAAGTAAAAGTACTTGAAGAAATATTTACTCAAGTAAAAGTAAAAGTAATAGTCTGAATAGTTACTTGAGTAAGAGTAAAAAAGTATCGGATAAAAAAACTACTCAAGTAGTTAGTTACTAGTTACTTTGGATATACTGAATATAGTCTATTTTTATTTAGATATATAGATATTTAGATACTTTTTTTTATATACACACACACTGCCGTTCAAAATACTTTTAATGTTTTTTTTATTTATTTAATGTAATTTATTTCAGTGATGCAAATCAAAATTTTTATCAGCCTGATTTATTATCAATGCTGTTTTTTTTTTTTTAATAGCTTTCTATTCATAAAAGAATCCTGAACAAACTGTCACAGGTTCCAAAAAATATTAAGCACCAAAACTGTTCCCTGTTGAAAAAAACAGCATATGCTGGTATGGTATGTTTTGAAGCATGGGATGCTGGTTTGAGCACCAACCAGCTCAAGACCAGCACATGACCAGCACAAACCAGCATTCCAGCTTCAAAACATACCATACCAGCATATGCTGTTTTTTTGTTTTGTTTTTTCTTTCCTCAACAACACTGGTAATAAATCAGTATATTAGAATGATTTCTGAAGGATCATATTACTCTGAAAACTGGAGTAACAGCTGATACAAATTCTGATTTGCATCACGGAGTTAAATTAAATTATATTTTAAAGTTTAATTATGTATTAGAAATGTATATAACCTCTGACACAGAGAAGAGTGAAAACTCTACAGAACATCTGAACATAACGAAACAAATGCACTTCTTCCGTCTGTTCTGCAAAATGTAAACAAATGTAGCCTTTATTTCTGCAAGCGTAAATATTGTGAAAATATCAATATTAATTGTGTCTAGGCAAGGCATTCCTCCTGGAACTAACGCGGGTTTGGCGGGTGTTTATTTCATACTCTGTGACAGCTTATTTAATGAATAAATTATACAATGCATTTAATGTGTAAGGTACATGTACAACAAACTGGTAATGTCATAGTGGTATCGTGTACTGTAATCGGATCTATACCTGTGGAACCGACATCACACGCGGTGTTCATCTAATAAAGATCAGATCTTCATAGCTAGCAATAGCCTTTGCAGATTTGCTTTCAACTGACTGTAGATCCAGAGCCAGGTCTTCAGCGCTCCTGATGTTACAACTCTTGAGTGAAAACCGCTTCAGACGACTCAGCGCGTGCGGTAGGGAACTGAACGAATCATTCAAACTGATTCGCGAACCGATTCACTGGTCTGCCAACTGGTTTGATCAAGCCTTCGAACAGAACTGACTCAAAAGAATGAATCATTCGCGAACGGGCATCGCTCATTGCCCAGAAAAAAAAAGTAGACGGCGCGCTTGGAATAAATTGAAGGATTTTTAATGCATTAAGATAAAGTAACGAGAGGAGCGTCACCACAGTAACGAAGTAAAAGTACCGTTTTTCACTAAAAATGTACTTGAGTAAGAGTAAAAGTACCCGTTTTTAAATATACTCTAAAAGTATTAGTTACCCAAAAAATGTACTCGAGTAAATGTAACGAAGTAAATGTAACTCGTTACTACCCACCTCTGGCTGTGGCTGAAGTCAGTTGTAGTTCTTGTGTTTCTCTTTCCTTCGGTGATTCTTCTTGATAACAGCAGGTGTTCATCATTAATGATCAATCATCACATAATTATCTCCTTAACTCCAGCACTGCTTCAATTCTACTTGAACACTCTGTAGTGTGGAAACACATGAACACTGGAACAATTTAGACCAAATCATTTTTTTGAGTGTACCTGAAGCAGCTAATCAAGGTCTTTTCAGACTCCCAGGCAGGTGTGTGTTGAGGCAAGCTGAAGCTGAAGTCTGCAACTTGGATAAAGTTGGTTTTATATTGGCACATTCTGACTTCTGCATTCAATTACTTTGTTAATCACACTACACTGGACATTCAGCGGACATTCACAAGTAAATATGACATTAAAACAATACTTGCCCATTTTGATCGATTGTGAAAAAAATGTAGTAGGTTACAATGATGTCGCTGATTAGAATTTGCAAAAAATAACTTTATTGCACATATAATTAGAAAGTTATTGAACGCGGAAATGTGTGAATGTTGTGTAGAACCTGGTCGAAAAGAACGCACACACATAATCTTAACTCGGAACATCCCAAGGAGTTTCTTCCCCTCCACGTTGACTCGTAAAAATTGATAAATGACCAGCACGACGCCCAATTCTCTGACTAGCGTTCTGCCATAAACTCATAAACCACGATAAGTTTGAGGATGAAATGACCACGCTACATCTGCACGGAGTTAAGAACAAAGAACTGCTTCTTTGGAGAAGTTCCAGAATTAGAGCGTTCGCGATACTGCAACCCCGCTTACCAGAGGTGGAAAGAGTACGGAAATATTCTACTCAAGTAAAAGTACCATTACATTAATGAAATTTTACTTAAGTACAAGTAAAAGTACCAGTCTGCTAATCTACTCAAGTAAAAGTAAAACGTAGCTCATTTAAAATTTACTCAGAGTAAAAAATTACTTAGTTGCATTTTAATAGAGGGAGGGACACAAAGCTGGGATCGGAGGTCAAACTCAGTTCCTGGAGTGCCACAGCCCTACACAGTATAGATATAACCCTAATTAAACACATCTTTATCCAGCTAATCTAATCATTTAGGCTTATTTGAAAACTACATGGTATGTGTGTTGAAACTATACTCTGCAGCAGAGGTGGAAAGAGTACGGAAATATTCTACTCAAGTAAAAGTACCATTACATTAATGAAATTTTACTTAAGTACAGGTAAATGTACCAGTCTACTAATCTAATCTAATCATTTAGGTTTATTTGAAAACTACACAGTAAAATCCCCAGTGTTAAATCAACACTGCTTCAGAGTGTATTTGGTCCCACTCCAAATAGTGTTAAAGTAACACTGAAGCAGAGTTAAAGCTAATGAGATAATTAAGTGATTAATTAAATGATGATTGAGCATTAGTGATGAACACCTGCTGTTAACAAGCAGAATTACTGAAAGAAAATAGAAACACAAGAACAACAACTGACTTCAGCCACAGCCTTTGATAAAATCAACTGAAATAAAAGACATTCAATCTCTGAAGATCTCAGCAGAGGAGGATTAAACAACTCCACAAACAGCATCACCAGTTTCACTTATTATTGACTTTATTTCTGTCAGATGACTACAGAAGCTCTTATTGAAAATGATCAGAGGTTTAAACATCGATGCTTCATTGGTCAAAAACAATGCCACCATCATGGAGATGAGTGTTTACTTTGGTTAGGCTCTTGACACTTGACTTGCTGTGTTTTTTCTTTGCAACAATGCATATGTTGTTGTAAAGAAGAAAGATCAGTGCTTTAAACTGAGCACATAGATGCTTCTGCGTGAGGAGACAATCATCGTGAACTGGCCAGACTGTATGCTTTTTTTATTATTTTATTCTATTTTGGGTTTGTGCAACTAACCTGCTGATGTTACAGTATGAAAAAACGTTGCAGCTAACAGTTATCGTGAATGCTTTTAAAACCATCTGCATAAAATTTTTGAACAACTGTGTTGTATAGACAAACACAGACATCAAGAACCAGCATATGAATCTCAACAATGGTGACAATCAACAAAATTCTTCAAGCTGCAATGCATGCTGGGTAACACCATAGTAAAAACTCCCACCATGCACTGCAGTATAAATATTTATTGTCACCACTGTTGAGGATCATATGATAAGTGTTCATGTCTAAAAGCTTGACCTAAAACTCCTCAACTTTTTGAAATGTTACGGTCCTATATATTTAATACAGAGCTCAAAATTAACGTAGAAATATGATACTTATATATCCAGCAACACATGATGTTATTTATATACTTACATATTTTTTGGCTGCTTTTTAGTTGATGAATTTAAGTCAATAACCAAAGAGCAAGTAAGAGAGACCACTTTGTTTTGGTTAGTCATGTCTTTTATAAGCAGAAAGTGTAATCTGCTACATCAAGCGTCTGTTTCAGCAATGTTCAAGTGTTTGCAGTGAAACACTATTGCAATTAATTAGAAACAAAATTATTTAAAAGTTCTACAAGGGTCAAGAGCCCTACTACAGCAAACACCGTCCTCCATGATGGTGGCATCATTTTTTGACCAATAAAACATCATCATCTAAACCTTAGTTAATTCTCAATAAGATCTTCTGTAGATGTCTGACAGAAATAAAGTGAGTCTGGTTATTAATGAGTGAAGCTGGTGATGCTGTTTGTGGAGTTGTTTAATCCTCCTCTGCTGAGATCTTCAGAGATTGAATGTCTTTTATTTCAGTTGATTTTATCAAAGGCTGTGGCTGAAGTCAGTTGTTGTTCTTGTGTTTCTATTTTCTTTCAGTGATTCTGTTTGTTAACAGTAGCTGTTCATCACTAATGCTCAATCATCATTTAATTAATCACATAATTATCTCATTAGCTTTAACTCTGCTTCAGTGTTACTTTAACACTATTTGGAGTGGGACCAAATACACTCTGAAGCAGTGTTGATTTAACACTGGGGATTTTACTGTGAAGGATGCTTTAAATTGATCAAAAGTGATGATAAAGACATTTGTAATGTTACAAAAGATTTCTGTTCAAGATAAATGCTGTTCTTGAACTTTTTATCATGCTGCAATGCATGCTGGGATACATGGGAGAGTCTTGTACTATGCTGGTACCCAGCATGCATTGCAACATGAAGCATTTTGTTGACTGTCACCATTGTTGAGATTCATATGCTGATTCTTGATGTCTGTGGTCTTTGCATTGTTACAGATGAAAACTTTTTGTGCTCAAAGTGATTTGTAAATTGTCCTTACCCAGAGCCCAAAAGGAAACACTGATCTCTTTGATGGTGATTTCAAACAAAACAATAAAGCATCTAAACCTCTGTTAATTGTCAATAAGACCTTCTCTAGTTGGTACGACAGGGTCACAGAGCATTTTCTTGAAAAGGAACGTAGGGCAGAATTAACGTATAAATAAATGGATAATTTTTATGATGTAGGCCGAAAATGAGCTTCCCCTCTTTGAAAGACCAGCAGCCGCCACTGCTCTGAAGGAATTAGAATAATGCCTGTCTAAATGTCAAGGAATGGTCAGTGCTATAATGCATTGTGACAGACTTTGCCATTCATTTTCTGCCAAATTCTGCAGTAAAATCTCATGAAAGTTGACACAGACAGAGTCTTGGGTGTCCTGAAGAAGAATTAATTTCGATTTTCTTGTTAACTCTGAAGGAATTAGAATAATGCCTGTCTAAATGTCAAGGAATGGTCCGTGCTATAATGCATTGTGGCAGACTTTGCCATTCATTTTCTCCCAAATTCTACAGTAAAATCTCATGAAACTTGACACAGACAGAGTCTTGAGTGTCCTGAAGAAGAATTCATTCTAATTTTCTTGTTAACTCTGAAGGAATTTGAATAATGCCTGTCTAAATGTGGTGTGCTATAATGCATTGTGGCAGACTTTGCCATTCATTATCTCCCAAATTCTACAGTAAAACCCAGGGAAAGCTGACACAGATAGAGACTTGGTCGTTCAGAAAAATAATTTATTGACATTTTTGTATTAAATAATTTGAGTAATGCATGTAGAAAATAGTAGGAAATAATCAGTGCTATAATGTATTTTAACAGACTTCATTTTTATGGAAAACTCCACAGTATAATATATTTGAACATAATATAACTGTATCTTTATTTTTTTTGTGTGTGTTTTGGGGCACATTTAATTCATAACCGCTGAAATATAGGTCTTCGTCAGCTTTTTGGCCGCTCCTTGTCTCCATACCGTAATACCACACATAGACGTGCAGCAGAATCCAGGTGGCGGCTCACTTGACCGCGGTGCCAAAATTGAGCGTGGGTTTTCCATGTTAATAAGTGTTCTATCATATAATTATTGGCGGATTGAGTCTGCGGGAATGTCATTGAGTGCAGTAAATGTGGGAAACTTCTTTTAATGTCATAATGTATGTTTATAGAGAAATCTGTGTACACGAATTGCAGTTGCTGTTAAGGAGGACGGTACTAATGTGTGTTTTTTGCATCCTTCAGCTGAAACAGCGAGTCTGAAGTGGTGTGTTTTAATTGTCTGTCCTTTTTCAATAAACTGCAGGTATGTATAACAAAATAAGAAAATAAACCACTATACGATCTAACAAATTGAGATATATTAGCCATGATGTCGAAGTAAACGAATATACTGTTGATTAAGTTTATTTTATCGTTTAATTTGTTTTGTGTAAATGTCAATTCCCATAAGTAAGACACAGAACGACGACGTTCATTGTGATACAGAACTTTAATGTGTAGAACATCAGAACAGCCTGTGACTGGAGAGAGTCAGCTGAGACAGCGAGCCTGAAGTGGTGTGTGTTAATTGTCTGTCCTCTTTCAATAAACTGCAGACTCATTTCCCCAAAGAGCCTGGTGTCGACTTGGGTAAAGTTGGTTTTATATTGGCACATGCAGACTATAGCATTCAATTACTTTGTTAATCACACTACATTGGACATTCAGAGGACATTCACAAGTAAATATGACATTAAAACAATACTGGCCCATTTTAATCAACTGTGAAAAAAAATTAGTAAGTTGACGATGTTGCTGATTAGAATTTGCTGAAAAATAACTTTATTGCACATATAATTAGAAAGTTATTGAAGGCAGAAATGTGTGAATGTGTGAATATAAAACCAACTTTACCCAATTCTGGTGTCGGTGGTCTATTTGTGGTGCTGGGTGAAATCCGCTACATATAGGCTAAACTAATCATAAAATTGTCATTAGGAAAATACAGGAAAAATATTAAAAATATATTGGTTATTGTCATAGTCTATTGGATTTCTCAGCCAATTAAAAGCAAGAGGTAATAATTCATAAATAATAATCATAATAAAACCTGTCAATTAGACAAAAACGTTATTATATTTGACATGTTTGTCCCCCTCACTTCTGAATTGATTGAGAATCAGGATTTTTTGTTTGTTTCAAATAGAAATAACAGTTCTGACAAAATGTCAGTTGCTGCAATCTATTTATATTTATTTATTTATTACAAAATCTGCACCTCTTCTGTGGATAATATTATTTTCATAATGATCCTTACTCAAGCAGCAGAAGTTAAGTGACAGTGTGAAAATATTACAATAGTGAACTAAATATGCAAGACTAGTTTTTCATGTCACTGTTTGACACAGGTCGTTCATCCTTTGCCGGGCCGTTTAAAAAAAAAGAGCTGCACCAGCAGGTCCACCAACAGCAACAGCTCCAACAACAGCAGCTCCATCAAGAGCTCCACTAACAGCTCCATCACAAACTCCAGCAAGAGTTTTACTAGTAACTCCACTAACAACAGCTCCACCTACAGATCCAGCAGCCGCTCCAACAGCAGTGCCACCGGCAAATCCACCAAGAGCTGCACCAGCAACTTCAGCAACAGCACCACCAACAGTAGCAGCAGCTCCACCAAAAGCAGCTCCAGCAACAGCTCCAACAACAGCAGCTCCAGCAACAGCGCCACCAACAGTTCCAGCAACTGTTCCACTTGCAGCTCCACCACCAACAGCTCCACCTACAACAGCTCCAACAGCAGCCATTTTAAGAACGGCTCCCCCCAAAACAGCTTTAGCAAGAACTCCACCAGCAACTCCACCAACAGCAATACCAGCTACAACAGCTGCAACATAAAAATAGCGCTGATGCTTATAAAAAAACTGCATAAATCTGCTCTCTTTTTTTCCTTTATCTTCCTCTCTCTGCTTTGAGTCTTTCTCGTTCAGATCTTTCAGCTTCACACTTTGCTCTGACTCCCTTCTCTGTCTCTTTCTTCACTCTCTCAATCTCCTCTTGTCTTTGTTTCTCCTCTTGTTGTTTTCTCTGCTCTTCCTCTCTCTGCTTCTCTGCTTTGAGTCTTTCTCGTTCAGATCTTTCAGCTTCACACTTTGCTCTGACTCCCTTCTCTGTCTCTTTCTTCACTCTCTCAATCTCCTCTTGTCTTTGTTTCTCCTCTTGTTGTTTTCTCTGCTCTTCCTCTCTCTGTCTCTGCTCTTCTTCCTCTCGTCTGAATCTCTGAGCATCTTCAAACATCTGGTTACTGTAGTGTCCTCCTCCATTCTGCTCTATCATTGAGTCAATCTTCTGCAGGAGATCATTCACCTGCTCTCTGTTATTCAAATCTTTATTGTTGAAGACGTGATATCTGTCTCCACACTTCTGAACTAGATCTCTTAATCTGCAGTTCTGCTTAATAAGTTTCTCTACTGACTCTTCTTCCAGCAGATCTCCATGAGTGAAGAGAATGAAGGAGTATTTTAACACTCCCTCACCAAACATCATCTCAATCATCTGAGGAATCTGCTGCTCGTGTTCAGTGAATCTGTCTGTTACTCTCAACACAATGAGGAAAGCGTGAGGTCCAGGACTGGATATATACACACTTCTGGCTATCTCCTCAGCTAACTCTTCAGATTTCATCTGTGTGTCAAAGAATCCAGGAGTATCAACTGCAGTCACAGATCTGCCTGAAATAGTGGTGTGAGCTTCTGAACATTCACGGGTTACAGAAATCATTCTCTGTACAGATATTAACTCTTTCTGTCCCAGGATTGTGTTTCCAGCTGCACTCTTCCCAACTCCACTTTTACCCAGAAGAACAAGCCGTCTGGATGAGAGACTGTCAGCAGGAGCGTCTGGTTCAATGTCTTTTGGTATTTTTCTCACCACTTGATTCGGCTTCAGTATCTCTAGGACTTCTCTTTCTACATAACAAAGAAACAACAAATAATGAAATAATGTCATTTTTAACACACTCACTGCAAAGAATTTGTATTAGAAAGTGTCCAGAATATTTAATACTCCTTTAAAAGACTCACCCTGTAAATCAAAGTATGGCATAAGTATTTTTATAAACAGCATTTGAACTTGTTCTGTATGTCCTCTCTTCTTGTTGTTGAACACATGGCATCTCTGATCATATTTCTGAATGAGGTTTTTCAGTGGTTCAGTGTCATTAAGGAATTCTTTTATAGTCGTGTTTTCTTCCTCCAGTTCATCTCCTCTGGTGAAGAGAATCCAGGTTTTCTTCAGGCGCTCTTCTCCCAGCAGCTGCTCAATCTTCTCCACAGTTTTCCTCTCTTTCCCAGTGAATCTGTCAGCTTTGATCACCAGCAGAAACACACAGGGATCAGATTCACATCTCTGAAGAACCTCTTTATATTTCTTCTGAATCTCATCTTCACTCATATCTGTGTTAAATAATCCTGGTGTGTCATAAACAGTGACTTCAATGTCACCAACTGATCCAGACTGAACAGCTACATCTCGAGTGACTGAGCTGGAGCTTTTCTTTGATGTAAAAGCTTGTCGTCCCAGGATTGTGTTTCCTGATGCACTTATCCCAGCCCTGGTTTTTCCCAGAAGGACCACATTCAAACGTGTATTTGACTTATTTACGTCTCCCATCTTCAGTGTGTAGCCTAAAACTAAACAACACGATGTGGTGTGAGACAGATTCAAGTACATTTATTTACATTCATGATTAGATGTTTAACATGTAAAGACACACATCATCTCATGTAAACAGGATCAGATTAACAGACAGGCCTACTGCACACCAGAGCTTCAGGAAAATCCAATAGATTTCTGGAAAATTTAGATTTTCACATAATCTCCTTCCAGTTACTGAGTATTGTTAAATATTGTGGCAAAATGTGAGTGTTCTGGCATTTGTGAAGCTGTATTAATTGTAAAAAAAAAAAATTAAAAAAAAGTATAATAATAATGTTTATAATAGTAATAATAATAATACTGTTAATAATTTCAGTTTTGCTGTTTGCACTCTGATATTTGTAGACTGTTCAGTCTATTTAGAAATCACTTTCCACAGACATAATGACCATTAGGGGGTATTCATTATTATGTATTCTTTACAACTTTCCTTGGATCACAAAAGGTTTAAGATCTATATATTACTATAATAATGAAGATCAATTTTGCGATCCTTGCCGAGCAGTGCTTTTAATTTGATGGGATCTAGTGTTATTAATGTATGACTGGAGATTTCAGTTTATAACCTGAGAATGCAGTTCATAAAACTGTGCGCACAGATTTTCATATCTCAGTAAAGCTTACCCTACAGGCTCTGTAAAATTGTGTATATGTACAGCAAAGTGGATTTTAAACAGAAATTCAAGACAATCAATTAAATAAAAGTTTTTGTTTTTTTTGGAAAAAGACATTTAGATTATATATTATATTAAGATTTAATATGTACTCTAGGTTTTTTCTCCCATAGAAATTATTTGTATTCTATTTTATTTATTTTAAAAAAGAAATGGGAAAAAATGCTTAACGTGCAATTTGGTGCGTTGTGTTCATATAATGCTCTTCTGCTTGCCTGTATGAAACATTATTAATAAGGTTTACACCGAATATCACTGTCTAGATACATCAAGTCACATTAATCGTTTTATATAACGGGCTTCTGATGAAGAGCATTGTACAATTTTAGATCAATTTAGATGCAGTTTAGATCAATCATATTTTACAGTCATTTTCACAGCATAAAATCATTAGAGTTAAGGTAAAAATAGATTCAGATCTCTTCAGACTTACCTTACAGAAAAATGACCTCGGAAATAATGTCGGTAAATGAATGTTTGATTGTGAGCTCGCGCTTCGAGTCGTCTGTCTGCCTTCTTCTGAAAGATACAAAAATACTTTCATTTTCAGTCGCTGGAGAAAGGCGGAGCGCTGCAGATTCAAAATGGAGACATCAAAAGACATCAATCTGCGTATAAATAACACGAGTTTACACTTTCAAATGGCGTGTAATGCATACCCCAGCAAACAATGACCTGGCGGTCCACCAGCGGTTTTTGGGCGGCACAAATTCAGCGGCTTAATACGGTCGGACCACCGTCGGCACACCATCGGCGAGCAGACCAATCTAAAACCAGTCGGTCAGCCGGCGTTTTTTGGGTGTGTTTCTACTGAGCTCTTACATGACATCTTTGTTATATATTACATTTATGTATTACATTACATTTTTACAGTTAAAGGGAATATGAAGCACTGAATAAAAATAGTGAGAGTTATAATTAACAAAAGCATAGTATAAAAACTGCAAGCACATTTTTAAATGAAAACAATAGTTTGAATGATAGTGAAAACAACAATACAAAATCTAATAAAAAGGTAACAAAAAAAAATCTATAAAACTTAAAAATAAAAGTGCTTTATCCCACTATCACGTGCGGGTTGCAGTTTATACCTATGTATGAATGAGTCATATAACTACAAAACGATTAAAATTCAAAATTAAATAAACATTTCTGTTGTTGTTTATGTTCTATAGAGCTTGGCAACCGACGTCACTGCGCAGTTCATTCTGGGACGTAAATAAGAGGGCGCCACCATATTGTGAGGCCACATCGGGCAAGACTTAAAACAACCACACGAAAAACAATGTTGAAAAGTCGATTAAAAGATCGAAATGTACTATACAGAGACAAATTTCTACCAGATGCAAGAAAACGGTACCTGGAAAAAATGGCCAACCACCCACACCTATATTTTTGTCTTATTTAGATAACCGCACCCGATCGTCACATTCAGAGTTCATATACGGTCATGAAAAACCTGGAAAAGTCATGGAATTTTAAAACAGCAATTTCCAGGCCTGTAAAGTTTTGGAAAAATAAAGTTTTGGAAAAGTCATGTTTCACAATTCTATGTACAGTAGAATTATGCTTAATCAGGCCCTGAATTTTGTTGTGGGATTGCGCATATATTCCCGCAGCTTTCGACTTTAAAATGAGGGAAATTCCTGCAAAACATTTATTCAATATAGTGTGTAGGTTATATGAGTAAATAAATTCACACAACTAGTCATTTGAAAACAGCGCGAGTGATTCAGCTGTACCGCGTGTTCTCTCTTCGACGTTCTCTTCACATCGGCGCATCTAACGTTAATGCTGCGATAAAAGACTTTAGCTCGCGTTTCTGTACAGTTGACAGAATTGTCAATTGCCTAATCGAACATTGTTGCATCGTCACAGAAATGTATTATTTGCACGTCTTTTTAAGTCTTTCGGTACTAGTGCGCTCCAGAGGCGCTTTTCTGTGCGCTGGAGTCACATCCAAAGCGCGCGCTGCGAACAAACAAAAAAGCTTGTTGCGCTTAAGTGGACAAATACACACAAAATAACATCAAAATGGTCGTCCTGGCGAGTATCCTCATAAGCATTGTCGGTTTTGTCTTAAGTTGCGAACGCATATGTATAAGTATTGGATCCGTGAAACAGGTCTTGTGACAGCAGCCTAATAAAGCTGTGCCGTCTGTTATTAATGTTAATCAAACAGCAAAAGACAGAGGAAATCCCTCACTGCTCTTGACTAAATAATGTTTAGTTGAATAACTTTAATATGTTGATTTACAGTTTATTCCATTTCTGTATCCTATTTAAAACACGTTCATATTACAACTTCCTCGGTGCGTCGCAACAAGTGGCGATTTTTCCCATCAGCCACCGCGGCGCTAGAGCAGTGACGTCACGCCCCCATCCCCTATTTTAGGTGTGTTCGACTGGAAGCGGCGCTGTGCAGAATGGTCTGTGTATGACATCAAAGTACCGCGAGACCGATAAGAGAGCAGATGGATCCCTATGCTTTCAAATGGCTCTGGCGGTACTTTGATGTCATACACGGACCATTCTGCGCAGTCGAACGCGCCTATTATGTTTATTTAAATGGTGCGTGACTGTGACGTACGTGTTTTGATGGACGCATGCTCTGAGTCTCTTTCAAACACTGCAGAGAGGGAGTTACCATGGAAACGAGGCAGCAACTCTCCAACTGACAGCTGCAACCCTGCTTCTCTCGCTGCTGTTTTCACCGTTTTCAGGTGAGTTTAGTCCCTAAAATCACACAAATATTACATACAACTGTTCCTGACACTTTTCTTTCTTGTAATTGATACGCTTCTGTTGAATATTTACTTCATAAAGATGGTTTAGTGTCTTCGAAAAAGTCCGTTAGCATCTCAACTGTTTTCAGACGATGTATGCTAACTCTGTATATTGAGCTCTGATTGATCAAAGTTTTGACTTTTCATCACACATTTATGTGTAGTTGGGAGATTTTAATGGCTTTGTAAAGGTTTTGTCAATGGGTTATTGGAATTAGACAAATTTATTTAGCCTAAAATATGTTCTGTAACTTTACTGTTAATCGGTGACGTCACTTAAAGGAGCATGTATTAACTGAATCTAGTTAAAACGTGATTTGATATTTAATGGCAAACAATTATTGATAAAAATTGTTCTGTGGTTTCAGGAGTAACACTTCTACAACAGAAGAGAAGCTCCAAGATATCTAAATTTCTGAAGGAAGCTGCTGACAGAGATGTGGGAGACATAGGTAAGCTGCATGAGAAAGCTCATTAAATCACTTCATATATGCAAATATGTAGTGAAAAAATGCATATCACCATGCATCGTTTACAGTTCTTCATTAAAGTTATTTTAAGAAGGTTTTGACATTCAAACATGAGTGAGTGATGTTAAAATGTATGTTATTTCTGTGATCAAAGATGAATTTTCAGCATCATTACTCTTCAGTTTTACATGATGATTATTCAGAAATCATTCTAATATGCTGATTTGCTGCTCAGGAAATATTCCTGATTCGTATTTTGTTTTGTGTTTTGTGTGTATTATTCAGGATTCCTTAATGAACAAAGTTTAAAATGAACAGTGTTTATTTGAAACAAAATAAATTTACTCTCACTTCTCATCAATTTAATGCATCCTTGCTGAATAAAAATGAATTTATTAAAAAAAAACCTCACTGACTGTAAACTTTAGAAAAGTATTGTACAATACCATTTAAAAGGTCTGGAGTCTATTTAACAATGAAACAATGAAAAAAAAAGTTTACACTAAAATGTTTATCAGCACATCTTTTTTTTAATATTGTTAATAATCAGAAATGTTTCTTGAGCAGCAAATCAGATTTATTTTTGAAGGATCATGTGACACTGAAGACTGGAGTAATGATGTTAAATTCAGCTTTGATCACAGCAATACATTACAATTTTAACATATTAACAAACAAAACAAACACACACACACACACAAAAAAAAACAGTTCTCTTGAATTGTAATATCATTTCACAATGTTATTGTTTTAACTGGTTTTTGAGTTGTGAGTATAAGAGACTTCTTGCAAAGATGTAAAAATCCTACTGACCCCAGACTTTTTAACAGTTGTGTAAATTAGTTATGATGTTCCTCCCACTTCAATAATACTGTGGCATATGTACACTGTAAAAAATCCAATTAACAAAATGTTGAAAGGGCAAAAATATTTGGTTACACTTTATTTTGATAGTCCACTTTCAAATTCTACTAACTATAAGTAACTTTGTAACTACGTGTCAACTAATTCTTATTAATTTGCAACTACATGTCTACTAACTCTCAGTAGGGTAGGTTTAGGGTTAGTAGAATAAGTTGACATATACTTAAAGTTAAAAGTTTCTCATACTCAGTATGTTGTATGTTGTGGACCCATCAAAATAAAGTGTTAGAAGTTATTAAGCAGAGAGTCTACTAATACTCTAATGACTGCTAGTTGACGTGTAGTTTCAAAGTTTCTTACTGTTAGTAGAATGTCTGAAGTGGACTATCAAAATAAAGTGTTTCCAAATATTTAAGTAGAACTCTTTTTATTGCTTGTGCTTAGTTGAGAAGACTGTTACGGGGCTGACGAGACGAGAGGCGTGCGGATCCATTTGCAGACTTTTATTGGCAAGAGACGTGGTCATAACAGGCAGGGTCAAACAGTGGCAAACAGGTATAACATGGGCGAGACAAAGAGTAAACTAAGACAAGCATGGGTCGATGATCGGCGAACAGTATCCAAAGGGGCGAGACAGGAGAGGTAGTCCAAAACATCAGCGATAATCCAGGCAGGGGAAAACACAATTCAACAAAGGCAAGGCAAGGCAAGGCAAGGCAAGGAAAACTAACTGGGCTCTGTAGGGCAGCGATGATGCATACAATACTGTGTGATCAGGTGTGCGTGTGATTAGTGCGATGAGTGATTGGTGACAGCTGTGATCAGTGTTGGATGATGGGAATTGGAGTCCATTGAGATGTGTGGTGTGAAGTCCATGTGGTGAGCGAGTGACCTCTGGTGGAGGGTGAATGGAAGTGCAGACCAGATTTGTGACAAAGACATTAAGTCTGCACAAATATATTTAAAAAATATTAAATGAATGGTTATTTTCAAATCCAGTCAACATTCAGAATGCTAAATGTTGACTAAACTAATAAAAACAAATCCAGCCAAAACTGCGATCATTCCACACGTGCACGAGCCTGAATGACTTCGCGGGAGAAACAGCGCCGCCATCTTGTCAAGTTCACGAGTCAAGTGAGTTGCACTAAATTAATGTTATTTTTTAGACTAAATTTAATGAGAAAATCATGCAACATATCCACTTTTTTGAGTAGTCATTGATTTAAGGTTTCAGAGTAGGTTTCAACTTCTGTTTCATCACAAATTGACTTAATTAACTGATATTGATACATTGTAAGTGATTTGAAAGGCATCATTTAATTTTTTTAACTTAAAATGTACTTTTCTTTCTCCATCAGGGTGTGGCCAAAGGTTTCATTGGTGCTTTGTCATCACTGCAAGATTTCAGATGCAACCCAGTCAGTTCTTCCAAGGCACCAAACACCAGACCGCTTCACTGCAACTACGTACTGTGTGTACCTTCAAGACTAGGAGTTTATTGTTTTCATTCCAGGTAATGTGTGTAAATGTTTAGAGTGTTTACTACAATTAAAATGTGCTTTATTGTTCTCAGTGGCATCTACGCTAATATTAGTCTGTTTCATTCTTATTCCGAGGTCACAATAGCCACCCAGATCCAGTCCGTATCCAGATCAGATGGTGGATCAGCACCTAGAGACGACCTCTACAGCCCTGAATGTCAGCGGAGACCATGTCAGCTAGATGAGCTCCAGAGACAGATCCCCAGTGAAGACCTCGTTGGCCATCGGGACAAGACCACGAGAACCAGACACGTCCTCTGCTCAATCTGACCTGTGCAGGAATTAAACCGTGCCATGCTGGTTACGTCTGGCCAGAGGAGAACTGCCCCTCGACTGAGCCTGGTTTCTCCTAAGGTTTTCTACTCAGTTTCTGTCACCGATGGAGTTTTGAGTCCTTGCCGCTGTCGCCTTTGGCTTGCTTATTTGGGGACGCTTGGCTGATTGCATAGACACTATTGGAAGAGAGCTGAACTGAATGATGATTTCATTGAATCACCAATGAACTGACTTTAACTGGAAAAATGACTTGTTAATGTCCTCTTGCATTATTAACAAACTATTTTCCTGTTTGACTGTAAAGCTGCTTTGACACGATCAGTATTGTATAAAGTGCATTATAAATAAAGGTGACTTGACTTGATTTTATATACTGTAACTCCTGGTTCATTTTTTTTTTTTTTTTTTTTTTTGACTTCAGCCTCATTTTAAAGATGTAATTGTGAACAGTAGTAATATTTGTACATTTTTGTTTGCTAACACTTTGTTTAGCTTGTTTAGGTTTTTCTTAGTTCATTAAAGTTTAAACTGAATTTTGCAGTTATATTACAGATGTAATGTTTGTCAGCTGGAGCTTTAAAGGGATAGTTCACCCAAAAATGAAAATTTGCTGTTAATTTACTGACCCTTAGGCCATCCGAGATGTAAGTGACTTTTTTTCTTTAAGACTGTATGTTTAGTCTGTATGACAAATGTTATAAATGGAGATTGTTATTAAATAAAGGCTATTATGTGTTGTAAATTGTGTATTTTTAGTGATTGATAAACACCAGTTAATCATTTTGAATAATTTTGTTAAACTATAAAAATATATGTTTTAGTTCCCCCGCAATTTGTTATGATGCCCAAATAATACATCTTTAATATTTTGGCTTTCATCACTATACATGTCTGACTTTCTTCAGAAAAAAATATTAGCAAAATCAAAAATTTGAGCTGGGGACCTCTGGTTGAGTTGACACATAATGACCCTGTTTCACAATCCAAAATAATCCTGCTGCACTGGGCCAAGATGTAAACATGTTAGTCCAACAAAATGGAGATATACAACACAAACTTTCAGAGAAAAAGGCTAGGCCAGCAACCAGAGGAAAAATAGGAAAAACCCTAACGCATGAACCCAGTCAACATTTTTACAGCACACTCAACACCAAACGAGCAACTCTTGGCTGGGAAAATGACACAATGTCTCAATAAAAAAAGAGTTGAAAGTAATAGGCTCGGAAATGAGGAAAAGGGAATCCATTCACTCTGACATCATGATATAAATATAGTTAATGCAGACAATAATCAAAGAATGTGCCACAAAATACTTCAAAATACCAGGATACATACAACTTTTCAGTATGAATCTGTTCATTGATCATTTGTACACAGAGTATGTCGTATGCATCATTTGCAAAGTAGGTCTCCTGTGTCTTTCTATCTTGATGCCACGGGAGGAGTTGTGTCAGAAATACCAGAACAGCTGAAGCATTAATGAAATTATGACACTTATTTCCATACAGTTTAACTGATTTATTTGAACTTAAATTTAGTTAATTGTACTGATGAGTAAAAATCATGCTAATTTAATGAGATCACATCAGATTCATTTCACATATTCTGTGAATGTTCTCAACACAATTCACTCACATAGATCCACTGTTGCTGTTGATGTTCAGACTGGTGCCCTTGCAGAGTTATGAGTTTTCTGCATTTTTATGAAAATGGAGAGATCTGTTAGAGTTTAATGTTTACTTATTTTGAACAATTAAAAAAAATGTATACAATATATATATATATATATATATATATTACCATTGTGGTGAAGAGTGGAGTTTGTACTTAGACTGTCAGTAGCTATGACAAGCACATAAATATTATATAATTGTGAAGAGAAGAAATGCTGACCATATAAATCATGTGATTGGCTTTAAATTGATTTGTTTAATTATACTCATAAGACAAAAACAGCCAACATAACACTTGTTCTCACATTAAAATTTTGCAGCTTGCAAATGAGCTAAAACAAACAAACAAACAAAAAAGATATTGCTAGCTCATGTAGCCATAGCCTAACCACAAGGCCTACACTTCATAATAATGGTAGCCTCAAAAATCGGCATAAACAAGAACTCTTTTAAATGTCAAAAATAGCTGAACAACAAACTTTAAAAAGTCTTTCCCTTTACTAAAAAACACATTAAGCAGCACTTAATTTACAGATTTACACTCCTGATCTAGCCCTATGCAAAGCATGCTGGGAACTAGAAATCCACTTCCCAGTTTCAGGATTTACAGAAGTTTCTGTTATGTTGATTTTGTAGTGTTACCGTTGTCGTGAAGAGTAGAGCCTGTGGTTAGGTTCAGGATGGACAGAAAAACTTTAAGGTTATATTTAACCCATTTTGTTTGACTATTAAAGTGTAAATGTATAGTGAGAGCCTTTTTGTTTATCACGTTAGTATATGCTGTTGATAATTAACACTAAAAACAAAAGATCAGCGTGAATACAATGTTTATGTCTGTATTTAATAATTTAACAGACACTTTTATCCGAAACAACTTATAAGTGAGGACAATAGAAGCGATCAAAATCAACAAAAGAGCAATAAAATGCAAGTGCTATGACAAGTCGTGGTTAGCCTGATGCAGTACACGTCAAGTTACCTTTATTTATATAGCACTTTTACAATACAGATTGTGTCAAAGCACTTAACAGTATCAAATTGGAGGACAGAGTGTCAGTAATGTATAATGATAAGATTAAATACTCAATTTTCAGTTAAAGGCATTTCATTACTGAATTCAGAGATGTCATTGTCTAGCTCAGTTTAGTTTAAATAGTGTCTATGCAATCAAATGGACGATAATCGCTGTAAATTAATACACGTAACAAGGTGTGTGTTTTTATATACATACAGTATATATATATATATATATATATATATAAATAGATAGATAGACAGATTTGGAATAGAGTGTGTTAGAGTAAGAGATGCTAACTGTTTAGAGTGAGGAAGCGAAGATGAAAGTAAAACAGAGAGCCTGGAGGGTGAATGTGAGCCCAGTTTACGTCGAAAGATGACATGTGGAGGGGTATGTGTTGTGTCAGGAACCATGTTGAGGTTAAGAGTGAGCAGGAAGTGATCTGAGGTGTGCAGTGGGGTAACCAGCACATGATCAGTGGAGCAGTGTCCTGAGAATTAATGAGAAATTATTTAATTAAATTAAAGGTTATTAAACTAATTATTAAATATATAATTATCATTGTAATGCATGGGGTGGGACTGATACTGATTCATATATACCTTCCATCCAAAAATATTACATTATCTAAATTTATTTATTACTGTAATGCCTGAAAATAGCAACTTCTTTAATTAATGGATTTATTTATAGAGGAGGCTTTGAAAGAGGCTCACACCTTTACAAAACTTGTTTTGTAAAGGTGTGAGCCTCTTTTCAAAAGTTATTGAACTGGAAGGTGTCTCTATGAAGAAACCCGTAGAATAGAGAAATGTTGAAAAAGCATCATTTAGAGTGATTTCTTGTCCTTTAAGGAGTTCTGCTATGTTGTACAAGGTCTGATAGATATTTAACAACTTGTTTTGGAACAGTGTGCGCCTCTTTTCAAAAGTTATTTAACTGGAATGTGTGTCAGTGAAGAAAAACTTCGAATACAATATTGGTAGAAATTACACATGTAAAGAAAACAATTGTAGAATATGTGAGTGAGGCACAATTTATTTATAAAACATCTTAAAGAAAGTTTAGCCATTACTTTATGAAGTGTTGACCCAAAATACCATGCTTTCTGAGTTCTTGTCAAGAATCTGATGGATTCAGTGTCATGGACAGTGATATTTCTGCAGGACTGTAAACATCAATCAATGCACGTGAATTGTGATATTGTCAGAGTGTAATGTTAAATAAAGATTTCATACAACAGGAAAACATAAAAGTTATTTTAGCAATTATTTTGATCTCAACTCAACACTGTTACAATGTTAAGTGTTTAGCACACTTAAAACCAGAAAAAAAAACAGAGGTGAATAAAACAGCAAGACATGGGCTGCAGTATGTTCTGTAGGGTCCAGACAAGATGTTCCAACTTGCTTTGGAGCAGTCGACCCATGCTTTCAGAACCTATAGAAATAAATCATATATGTCATCGTTAACACCAACACAGTTCTTGCTCATTTTGAGGCAAATAAATAAATAAAAAGCATTATAAATTTAAATTAGACATTAACTTAACATTAATGTTCAGGAGATTACACATGATTTCCCAGTTACAAAATTACACTTCATGTACAAGTTCATTATTTGTCATTTCCTAAACGTCTCTTCAAACGGCATAATTATATTGCAGTTTTTTTTTTTTATTATTGTTGCTAAAGGAGCATTAGAAGGCATAATGTGAGTGATATTTGTGATACAAGTAATTGTCTCTTTGCACACAATTTAAAAAAATATAACTTTTTAGACAGTCCCTATCTTGCTTACCGCTCTACATTGGACATTCGGCGGACATTCGCAAGTAAATATGCCATTAAAACAATACTTGGCCATTTTGTTCGATGGTGAAAAAAAGGTAGTAGGTTGACAATGATGTCACTGATTAGAATTTGCAAAAGAAACATTTTTTTGCACATATAATTAGGAAGTTATTGAACGCGGAAATGTTGTGAATGTGCGAATATAAAACCAACTTTACACAAGTAACTTTACCCAAGTTAAGTCCGTGCGTCTCAGCGTCACAGAAACTGTTATCATTTACATCTGAACTCCATCTCTGCATGTTGTTGTGAGTTTGGGTTTATTATAACGTTCATCTGGGGACGCAAGGTGCACCATTTCATCAGATGTGTAAGGTAAATCATTTATAAATCTACACAAACACAACCGCGGTCAAGTGAGCCGCCACCAGGATTCTGCTGCACGTCTATGTGTGGTATTACGGTACGGAGACACGGAGCGGCCAAACAGCTGACGAAGACCTATATTTCAGCGGTTATGAATTAAATATGCCCCAAAACACAAAAAAATAAAAGATACAGCTATATTATGTTCAAATATATTATACTGTGGAGTTTTCCATAAAAATAAAGTCTGTTAAAATACATTATAGCCCTGATTATTTCCTACTATTTTCTACATGCATTATTAGTTAATAAAAAAATGTCAATAAATTATTTTTCTGAACGACCAAGTCTCTGTCTGTGTCAACTTTCATGAGATTTTACTGAAGAATTTGGGAGATAATGAATGGAAAAGTCTGCCACAATGCATTATAGCACTGACCAATCCTTCACATTTAGACAGGCATTATTCTAATTCCTTCAGAGTTAACAAGAAAATTGGAATTAATTATTCTTCAGGACACCCATGTTAACTCTGAAGGAATTAGAATAATGCCTGTCTAAATGTGAAGGATTGGTCAGTGCTATAATGCATTGTGGCAGACTTTTCCATTCATTTTCTCCCAAATTCTGCAGTAAAATCTCATGAAACTTGACACAGACAGAGTCTTGAGTGTCCTGAATAAGTATTAATTCCGATTTTCTTGTTAACTCTGAAGGAATTAGAATAATGCCTGTCTAAATGTGAAGGTGTGCTATAATTTATTGAGATGCACCTGTACTCCCCCCACCTACAATTCCTGCTGGCCTCAGACTTGAACTCACAACCTTTGAATTACAAATCCACTTTGATAACCATTAGGCCACGACTTACCACTGTGAATACACTTAACTTAAACCGTCAAAGGAGAGGTGACAACAACTTGTAGAACATACTGAACTAACAAGAATAAATACAGCACAATTTAATCAACATCAAAATATTTACAAAACAGATTAATTAAACATGTCACTCATCTTTTAAGTTGTTGTGCTTTTTATAGATCACATGATAACGTAAACATGACAGATTGCATTCATACTCAATGAGATTTGGCTGTAGAGTACGTACAGTCTTTTAGTGCTTGTTAAGTAAGTACTTATTGAAATTAAGTACCTACTCATTGAGTATGCCATTTTGGATGCAGCCACTGATCTCCATGATGGTGGCATCATTTTAACCAATAAAACATCAATATCTGATCCTCTGTAATTCTCAATAACAGCAGGTGTTCATCACTAATACACAATCATCATTTAATTAGTCTCTTAATTATCTCATTAACTTTAACTCTTTGAGGACTTGGGATTTGACTCGAGACTCGTTTGTATCTTGAAAGGAATGACTTGGTTCCTCCTCTGGTGAAATCAGCTGCTGAGTTCATGGGTGGAATAAACACATGGCAGGACTTTTACTTTCTGACAATGTTGTAAGGAATTGTTATTTCTAAGTAAACTGTTATTGAAACATGTTCAAAGTATTAATACGTTCATGTTAAGAGTAATATAAAAGTAATGTAAGTAGTATAAACTTAATTGGCAGTAGATTAATTTAAGGAAGTCATTTTCTAAAAATGAAATTAGTTAACACGAGTTAACAATATATAACAAATACTTATATTCTGTGCGTGGAGACTCTTCGTGTGGAACTATGAAACTCAAATACTGAATTGTCAGTTGCTTTTGAATTTTGAACACAATATGCTTCCATTCAAGATCACTCTACTCTGCACCGTGTCCAGGGTTTATTTTGCGATAATGACCTGCTGACTGGTCTTACCCTTACATTGCATTCGGTCTAGAGAATTTTTAAATGTTCAGCGAAAAAGGAACTTGTGTTCCCCTTTCATAAAGAAAAGGATGTTGCATATGTTTTACGAAAATGCTGACAACAGCTCTGAAATTTGGACCTGTCATGCAGGTCATGTTCATTATCACCCATTACTGCTGTAACTGAAGAAAACTGAAGAAGACATGTTTTTGACATGAAGACGACATGTATGTTCTTTTAAGGCACCCGAGTTATGTGCCCCTTTTTTGACATCAATGGCAATGACTGCTTTTGCAGAAACTTTTTGCAGATCCTCTGCTTCCTAATCCACAGTGGAAGATAATAAGGAAATAAAACAGAGGAACTGAAATTTGTTTAAAATATCAGCAAATTTTGGCTTCGCAAAACTCACATTGAAACACATTCACAGAACTATACTAAAATAGACTACAAGGCTGTTTGCAAAAACGATGACCTCAGCTATATGCATTAACTGAAAAATGTATTTCTTCAATGCAATGTAACTTGGTTTAGATAAATGTAAATAATACTGCATCAGAGGTGTAAAGTCCAGGGGTCAGAAAGTAAAAGTCCTGCCATATATTTATTCCACTCATGAACTCAGACAGCTGATTTAACTAATTAGCAGAGGTGGGACCAAGTCATTCCTTTCAAGTCACAAGCGAGTCTCGAGTCAAATCCCAAGTCCTCAAAGAGTTAAAGTTAATGAGATAATTAAGAGACTAATTAAATGATGATTGTGTATTGGTGATGAAAACCTGCTGTTATTGAGAATTACAGAGGATCAGATGTTGATGTTTTATTGGTTAAAATGATGCCACCATTATGGAGATCTTGACACTTGACTTCTTGTGTTAGATCTCTCTCTGTAGCAATGCATGTGCTGTTATAAAGCAGAGAGATCAGTGCAGTGCAACTGTTAGCTGTTTTTATATGAAAAGCTAATCATCATGAGCTGTCCTGATTATATCAAATATTGTTTCTTTTTTTTCATTTATATGTTTAGGTTTTGCATTATAAAAGCTGGGAAACTACAGCATGCAAGTGTTGCTTTAGTAGTTATGTATGAATCTCAACAATGGTGACAATCAACAAAATGCCTTATGCTGCATCAGTTATAATGAAAGATTTTTGAGTGTATTGTGCCAAAAAAAATCTGCATTAATGAGAAACACAGACATCAAACATCAGCATATGAATCTCAACAATAGTAGCAATAATTTTTTTTTAAAAAAGGACAAATTTTTAATATCACAAAACAGACTACAAAAAGTCACAACAAAAACACCAGCAAATATAATAAATGTAAATAAAGAAAATAGTAAGACCATTCAGCTGCATAATTTATTCACAAAGCAGTGCATGGGAGTTTCATTTTATGCTGGCACCCTGCATGTATTGCAGCATGAGACTTCCGTCATCATTGTTGAGATTTCTGTGCTGATTGTTGATGTATCTGAGTGTCTGGCTAATGCAAGGGTTCAAAATGTAAAAAAAAAAAAAAAAAAAGTTACTGATTAGTAAAACATTGTTCAAACTCATGCTGTAGGATCACATAACTACTGCTATCGATAAACATGCAACAAATAAAACACCCATGTAGTTTGAGACTTAACACTGGATGAGATCAGAAATTCAGATGAGTGTGCTGTAATTAAATCATCATCACAACATAACCAAATTCACCTGATCAATTTCTTCTTGTCGTAACAAATGTACAGTAGACAGAAAGTGTCTCATGGTAAGAGTCAAGGTTCAAGGGCACAACTAAAGCACTGACCTAAAACACTGAAATCCATAATGGTAACTACAAACTTTATTTTCAATAAAACCAAACTGGTTTCTCACACAGTGTGAACGAGTATTAAAGCTTAAGCTGGAAGTCAGTTGTTCTTGTTCTCTGATTGTTTCTCTTTTTTTCTGTTCTTCTTTCTCTGTCCTTCAGTGATTCTGCTTGTTATCATCAGGTGTACATCAGGGTCTGTGTTCAAACTTCCTTTCATTCACTCGGTCAAGTAAACTCATGTAGGGAATAGTGAATGAGGGTATAGAGTGTGATTTTGAACACAGCCTTTGAGTGTCCACTATGAGCTCTGTTAATTCACAGTATATTCCTGTAGGCCTCTTTCTCGAAAATGACAAATATTACCCAGAATGCATTGTTTTTTGTTTTGTTTTTACAGTATATCACTGTTTGTATAGAAAATGGTATGTTACCTTTAGAATTTGGCCATTTTTCTACAGCAAGGGTTTACAGTGCAGCCTGTGCAGCTGTAACAAGTCAAAACAAACAAACAACTTGTTTGAATTTGTTATTTTAATAGTAAACATATATATATAAAATCTTTGTTTTATTTACTAAAACAATTTTTTTACTAAAAAAAAATATTACAGACGTGTGATTAACACTGCATGTGTTTGTTAGAACAATGTTAATTATCATATTTATCAGGATACAGACAGCAGATTGTTACAAATCATAACATTTATGTTCTATGTTAAATTTGGAAGAGCTAAGTTCACTGTTAATGATATTGTGCAGCTTTAAACCTTTTAAGGTTTGTCATAACCTGAATATGTATTTATTTATTTTAGTTTAAACCACTCTTCCAGGGCTCAGTTGCCACTAATTCATAATACTCTTTTTCCAAAAAGAAACGGATCTGCACTCCAGGTGCAATCACCAAACTGGATTTGTACTGATAAAAATCAAACATATTAGTGCCATCCTCCATCTTTTCAAAATTCACAGCATATTGATAGGTGTCATAGCCCTTATTTTCTTTTTGAGAACTTGTGTAAAACCCCACCCATGAGTTGTAGAAGCCTTTATTCCAGTCTGTGAAGGTCTTCATTATATAAAGCCGAGCACAAGCTTTACCTTCTTTAGTGAAGAGCTGCAGACCAGCATCAAACCACTTTATTTTAACAGGGACGACATTGTTTGCATCATAGAATTCTGGTTCATAAAAGAATTCTGGAAAAGACCAGGATGATGGGAGTTCAGGCAGACGTTCCCTTTCATAACAAACTGATTCTTCATCCATCTCCCAGGGAGTAGTTTGGGCCAGAACATGCTTATAATTGTCTTCCAGGAGGAAACGGATTTGAACTCCAGGAGCAACTGGCAAACTGGAATCGTACTGGTAAACATTATAATCTTCAGTGCTAGTGCTGTCAATCATTGCAAAATTCACAGCATACTGATATGTTGAATAGTCATAATTTTTATCTAGTGAACTCTTGTAGAACCCCACCCATGATGAAGTAAATGCGTTCTTCCAGTTGCTGAAGGTTTTCTTGATGTAGAGTCGAGCACAGGCTTTGCCGTCTTTAGCGTAGAGCTGCAGACTGGCATCATTTCCCCTTATTCTGACGGGGAGCACTTTATTAGCGCCATCAAACTCTGGGCCATACCAAAATACATTGTTGAGGTATGGCATTTGCAGTCGTAGTTGGGGTTGGAGTCCAGCATTCAGTAAGACAAAGGTATCTAAAGCTCCAGATGATTTATCAATGTTGAAATATTGTTTCATGTCCCGCTTAGGATCTTTATTAGTATCACTGGAATAAATGTTTTGGCAAATATCAATGTATAGGTTTCCATTTCCAAATCCGTTTTCAATTAAGTAAATAGGTACATTGTCCCATATGAGTTTTGCGTAACCTTGTGTAGTTGTTTTAATCTCTAGTTGAATTTTCTCGTCTGTATGGCACTGGGAATCGGGTGAGCGTTTATCTCTGCTAAATATACAGTTAATGCTGCTATATCTTGTCTCTTCCAGAAACAGACGGCATCTATCCTCTACTGTATTACTACTTATTGATGTTCTGTGGAAAAGATAATTTCTGCAATCATAATTTTCTCTGATTTGTAAAATCAGATCAGGATCAATCTCATAAGTGTCAGAAGGATTAAAGTCATTTCTGTTTAGGTTATGTGCTGTAATATACACTCTAGCTATCATGTTTGATCTTTGTCTCAATACAATCATAAGCCTGTCCATGTTTCTTTCTGGCACATAGTCTCTACTCCTTATGTAATATGTGCGCACATAATTTGGCAATGCTCTGGCTTCAGGATAATGTAGATTGCCAACAGAATAATAACTCTCTCCGCTCTCTAATTGGGGGAGATCACGCTCTTCATTTCCATACCAGTGAAATCCAAAGTCACCTCCACGAGGATTAAAATTTAAATACATATTGTTGTTTTGATCAAAAAGCACTCGTTGTGCAAACCAGAACAATAACTGGCGTCCATGACGTGGTGCAGATTCGGCATAGTTTGTGTTTGTCAAGTCCTCAATACTGTTAAGTTTTCTCACAGAACAGACACTCGGCTTCACAGAAGAGACTCTCGTCAAGAAGAGACAGAAGAGCAGGAAGCAGAGTCTCATGGCACCCATGGCAAAAATCTTAATCAAAAACAAAATATTTTAAACCAAACATAGCCTATAAGCTATAAATACAATTGGATCATAGCTGGCAACTTAATAAAGGCAAAATGTTGCATTTTTACATTAGAATTTAAGATTTTAATGTTAATTTAAAAAAAAAAAAAAAAGAAACAGGAAACATGTCTGCAATTTTAGTTATTATGCTAAACAATATTAATACACAGTTATGAAAAGACCACTTGGAAATTCTCAGTTAGTTGTAAATTGGATTTACAATTTATAGTTACATCACCATACACTAATATTGGCACCCTTAGTACATATGAGCACACAAGGCTGTGAAAAAAAAAAGTCTTTATTGTTTAAACTTTTGATCTTTTGCTCATAATATTAACCAAAAAACTGAAGACGCTTAAGTTTGTCTTTGGATGAGAATAGAGACTTCTTTCTTGAAACACTTTCAAACAACTTGTTATGATGTGGGTCAGTGGTTCTCACTTCCAGTCCTGGGGCCCCTGCTCTGCACTTTTGCATGTCTCCCTTACTTAACACACCTGATTGAGATCATCAGCTCGTTGGGAGAGATCCATGAATTGAACTAACGAGCTGATGATCTCAATCAGGTGTGTTAAGTAAGGAGACATGCAAAAAGTGCAGAGCAGGGGCCCCAGGACTGGAATTGAGAACCACTGATGTAGGTAATATCAGATTGTAGTTTTGGAGACTTTCTGACCCCAAAACCCAACTAACTACTGCAATTCTCAAGTCGGGATTCTGATTGTGGCCATTTAAATCAATCGTATCTGGGAAAGATAAACAAAAGCGATCTCTGAAAATATTATTTAGACAGTATCATTTAGACTCCCACAGATATCAAGATTCAACGTATGAACCTCAACAATGGTGACAGTCAATGAAAAGCTTATTTTGTGATGTTCAGAGTTGATCTGAATATTTTGTTGATTGTCACCATTGTAACACTAAATCTTGATATATGTGGGAGTCTACAGTATATGATCCCATCCAAATCATTTCTGCATAATGACTTAAATGTTCAAAATATTAAAACAAAATAAAACACAGAGATCTGAATACTTGGCACATGATACACAATGACGGTGACAATTAGTGAATAGTGTTTGAGTATGAATGGCTCATTTTGAGTAGAAAATGAACTAATGAACTTAACAACAAATGCAATCATAAAACAATGTAAATACATCTCAAAAACAGCAAAAAAAAAAAAAAAAAGAATTATTTATTATTTATGCCCAAGTGCATGATGGGAACAACGGAATCATGACGTTGATATTTACCTAAACAATATTTGTAAAAATAACACAATTCCAAGTAAAATATACTTATCAGAATTAGCTTTATTGCCAGGTATGTTTGCACATACGAGGAATTTGTGCAAAATAGCACAAACACCTGTACATACTGAATTGTCTGATTTGTATATTGCATGTTAGGTGTAAATTTGAAATGTAGTAAGTATGTGTGTTAAATAAAGAATAAAAGTAATAGTGTTGTGTGTTTCATGTTTATTGTAAAGAGTTCAAGTGTTTTTTCAAGTGTACATTCGTTTTTCTGTAGTATTTACTTCACCACAAAATCATTTTTATCAGTGTAAGTTTGGCCTTTGTGTTACCTCATAACCCTGTGATACACTAGGTCATTGTTGAACAATTTCATGTTCCTATTAACCCAGGTGTAATAAAAAAAGTTTAAAAAAAAAGTAAAATATCAATGGGAATATACGTCAAAAATATTTTGCTCATATGAACTGATAGGGGTGCCAATAATTCTGACACATATATTTATCATATATATTTGTTTTTGATAAAACTGTGCTGTATATGCAGTTGTTTGTTCTCAGAGAGTTTTTTGTTAATACTTTGAACAAAAGATCAACACTTTAAACAATAAAGACATTTTTTCACAGCCTTCTTTGCTCATATTTACCAAGGATAAACTTGGATGTACTTACAAAACAAATATTAACATTTTACTCAAACACATACCTATTATATCCATTACGTCCAGAGAAACTGCAAATTTTCAAGTGGTCTCTTAATTTTTCCCATTGCTGTAGATCTTTTACAGTATACTTTTATGTAGCTTCTTAAAGGTGTGGCATTTATGTGTGTGTATATATATATATATATATATATATATATATATATATATATATATATACACACACACACACACACACACACACACACAGTAGTCAGCATTTGAAGTGGATCAAAACCTTTCATCAAAGTTGTCCTAAAACCTAAAACCAAAATGCTTTCTTGTCTTTGATGAACTTTTTGGTTTTGGTCCACTTCAAATGCTGACTACTGTATGTATGTATGTATGCATGTACAGTATGTATATATCTAAAATAAAAAAATTCAGTAAAATTCAGTTAATGCATTTCATAATTGAATTTATAATATGAATGTATGAAAACATTAGCATATATCCAGAAAACCCATCCTACCTCAGATTGAAGGTCCTCAGTGGAAGAGCCTCTGGATCCTTCACATCTTGTAGTTATATAGTCTGAATGAGGCTGTACTTCCCACACAGGGTGTGTCTGGAACGAACAGAAAGACTGGGCCTCAGTTGTCATGTTTTGCCCTAATAAAGTTGTATGACGACAACAAAGAAACAGAATATGTTTGGTTTCATTTCTCAAATTTTCAAGTGTATTTTAAAACAGTTTAGTTCACAGGGGCAAAATTGTCCAGAAACTCCCAGTGACAATTTATAGTAATTTTTGCAGAGTTAAGGGTAATAGGATCCAGATCACTGCAATTTATAATTCTTATACTTACATGCTTACATATGCCCTTCCACAATAACATCAATAAAAAGTGTTTGGATTACACAGTTTTAACAAACTAATAAAATTACTGTGATGCATATTTGTAAGTCATAAATAAATGAAAAAATTCTGTAATAGTACTACGTGAATGTGCTTAAAACACACTAAACAGGTTTATACATTTTCCAAGCGCTCAGAGACACCTATTGACCATTTAGAGTCATTTTGCAAAGTTTAGGGAAATAATTCAGATCACAGCTTTTTATGCTTACATTTTATATATGTTTACCTTTTTCCTTATAAAATTAATAAAAAGTGTTTTGTTTTACTAGAGATGTATTTACTACGAAAAATACGCTGTATAAGGTTTCGTCACACTTGGTGTCTTTTTTACATCATAATCCTATGGAGTAAACCTTGTTTTCAAAAAAGTCCTTAACGCTTTTTTAAATGCCACCTCTGGCGTCTTTTTCTGCAGCTCAGAGCGACTTTTCAAGTTGTAGTGTATTGTATTGCATTGTATAAGTATTGAGTGCTGTACATGCTCATACTTTTCATGTTCATACTTTTCAGTTGGCCAAGATTTCTAAAAATCCTTTCTTTGTATTGGTCTTAAGTAATATTCTAATATTTTGAGATACTGATTTTTGACTTTCATGAGCTGTAAGCTCTAATCATCAAAATTAAAAGAAATAAACATTTGAAATATATCAGTCTGTGTGTAATGAATGAATATAATATACAAGTTTCACTTTTTGAATGGAATTAGTGAAATAAATCAACTTTTTGATGATATTCTAATTATATGACCAGCACCTGTATTTTACAGCCTAATTGCTTTCAGTTTTAGAGAAATAAAGCAAGCTACTGTTCAAATGAGTTAAAGGATTTTCATTTGAGAAATACATCAAATCAAACAGATATTACTGAGATCCAGCAGAATTACACTCTTAGTTTCACTCCGCTGTGATGCAGCTCGTTCAATCATGTTTATTTTGCTCTAAGCAGATAACTTTAAGCAGATAACACGTTTGATGTAGTTTTGTGTCTTTGCTGCTGCTAAACGTTAACTGTTTTCAGCTTCAGGTGTGTTTGAGTCAGTGTCAGTGATGGAGGGAGATTCTGTCACTCTGAACTCTGATGTTACTGAAATCAGAATCAGAATCAGAATCAGAATTAGCTTTATTCGCCAGGTGTGCGCAAACACACGAGGAATTTGTTGTGGTTTTAAGGTGCTCCTGGTACATACATACATACATGCATACATACATACATACATAAATACACATCTGACATGAGAACAGAAAAAAAAACATTTAAATAGTAAGACTTAACAATGGATGATAATCATAATAATAATAAGTATGAATCTGGAACAGTAGATTTATGTACAGATTTGTGCATTATTTACTCTATATACAGCTGTATAGATAAACATATGTATGTGTATTTACATTATACTTGAGAGGAGGCAATAATTAAAGATGGAGAATGAATTCCAGAATGAATTACAGAACACAGGTAATGATCCACGTGTTAGCTATTTAAGCTGGAGATGGCATGGGGAAAAACTGTTTTATGCCTAGATGTTCTAGTGCACAGAGATCTGTAGCGTCTGCCTGAAGGGAGAAGTGCAAACAAGTTGTGTCCGGGGTGAGAGGGGTCTTTGATGATGTTACCTGCCCGTTTCTTCACTCTGGAGTTGTACAAGTCCTGAAGGCTGGGCAGGTGCACACCAATGATCTTTTCTGCTGTCCTAACAGTCCGTTGAAGTCTTCTTAAATCTGATTTGCTGGCTGACCCAAACCAGACAGTTATGGAGGAGCACAGAACCGACTCAATAACAGCTGAATAAAACTGTTTCAGCAGCTCCTGTGGCAGGTTGAACTTTTCAGCTGACGAAGGAAGTACAACCTCTGCTGGGCCTTTTTCACGATGGAGTCAATGTGATTGTCCCACTTCAGGTCCTGAGAGATGGTGGTGCCCAGGAACCTGAATGACTCCACTGCAGCCACAGTGCTGTTCATGA
This sequence comes from Onychostoma macrolepis, assembly GCF_012432095.1. Classification (NCBI taxonomy): domain Eukaryota; kingdom Metazoa; phylum Chordata; class Actinopteri; order Cypriniformes; family Cyprinidae; genus Onychostoma; species Onychostoma macrolepis. Next base: position 35,140,824 of record NC_081176.1, on the reverse strand, counting down.
TGGTGAGTGGGGGGAGAGGAGGGGGGTTTCTCCTGAAGTCCACTATCATCTCCACAGTTTTGAGCGTGTTCAGCTCCAGGTTGTTGTGACTGCACCAGACAGCCAGCTGCTCAACCTCTTGTCTGTAAGCAGACTCGTCGCCGTCCTGGATGAGGCCGATGACTGTGGTGTCGTCTGCAAACTTCAGAAGCTTGACAGAGGGGTCCTTTGAAGTGCAGTCATTGGTGTAGAGGAGAAGAGCAGTGGGAGAGAACGCAGCCCTGAGGAGCTCCAGTGCTGATGGTGCGGGTGCTGGATGTGTGTTTTCCCAGCCTCACTAGCTGCTGCCTGTCTGTCAGGAAGCTGGTAATCCACTGACAGATGGAGGTGGGCACAGAGAGCTGAGTCAGCTTGTTCTGAAGGGTGTCTGGGATGATGGTGTTGAAAGCGGAGCTGAAGTCCACAAACAAGATCCTTGCATAAGTCCCTGGTTTGTCCAGATGTTGCAGGATGTAGTGCAGTCCCATATTAACTGCATCATCCACAGATCTGTTTGCTCGGTAAGCAAACTGTAGGGGGTCCAGCAAGGGTCCAGTAATGTCCTTCATGTGGGCCAACACCAGTCTCTCAAATGACTTCATGACCACAGGCGTTAAGGCAACAGGTCTGTAGTCATTAAGTCCTGTGATTTTTGGTTTCTTGGGTACAGGGATGATGGTGGAACCTTTGAAGCAGGAGGGACTTCACACAGCTCCAGTGATCTGTTGAAGATCAATGTGAAGATGGATGATAGCTGGACAGCACAGGCTTTGAGGCAGGCTGGAGAGACACCGTCTGGGCCTTTGGCTTTCCTTATCTTCTGCTTTCTGAAGACTTTGCATACATCATCTTCACAGATCTTGAGTACAGGCTGATTAACAGTAGGGGGGAGGGAGGGTGAGGGTGTGAATGGCTGTGCTGTGAGACGGTCGGAGCGGGTGTGGGGTGTCAGACCAGTCTTTTCAAACCTGCAGTAAAACTCGTTCAGGTCTTCAGCCAGTTGTTGATTGGCCTCAGTGCTGGGGGATGGGGTCTTGTAGCTGGTGATGGCTTTCAGGCCTTTCCACACTGATGTAGAGTCATTGCTTGAAAGCTGTTTTTTTAGCTTTCCAGAGTAGTTTAATTTTGCTACTCTTATTTCCCTATTCAGTGTGTATTTGGCCTGTTTGTACAAGGCTTTGTCCCCACTCCTGTAGGCGTCCTCTTTGGCCTGGCGAAGCTGTTTGAGTTTTGCACTGAACCAAGGTTTGTCATTGTTAAATGTTAAATAAGTCCTGGTGGGTACACACATGTCCTCACAGAAACTGATGTAGGACGTCACGGTGTCAGTGAGCTCGTCCAGATCAGTAGCTGCAGCCTCAAAACACTCCAATCAGTAAGTTCAAGCAGGCCTGTAAAACCTGCTCTGCTTCAGAAGTCCATCTCTTTACAGTTTTTACTACAGGCTTAGCAGATTTGAGTTTCTGCCTGTAGGCTGGTAGGAGATGAACCAAACAGTGATCAGAGAGTCCCAGCGCTGCACGGGGGACAGAGTGATATGCATCCTTTAAGACAGTGTAGCAGTGGTCCAGTATATTTCTGTCTCTGGTGGGGCATGTGATGTGCTGTCTATATTTAGGCAGTTCACGGGTGAGATTAGCTTTATTAAAATCACCGAGAATGATGATGAAAGAGTCCGGATAACGCTGCTCTGTGTGTGATTTGATCGGCCAGCAGTTCTAGCGCCGCTCACGCGCGTCAGGAGGAATGTACACACTCACCAGAATAAACGAGGAAAACTCCCGGTGAATAAAAAGGCTTGCAGTTAATAAAGAGAGCTTCCAAATTTGGGCAGCACATCTTCTTTAAAACTGTCACGCCTGTACACCAGCCTTCGTTGATATAAAACATAATCCACCGCCTCTCGTTTTCCCCGAGGACTCGGTGACGCGGTCTGCTCTGAACAGCTGGAAGCCCGTTAGATGAAGCGCGCTGGATGGCTCCGTTCAGCCAGGTTTCTGTGAAGCAAAGCGCAGCGGAGTTTAAAAAGTCCTTGTTTGTGCGGGTGAGGAGTCGTAGTTCGTCTGATTTATTTGCCAGGGAGCGGAGATTCGCCAGATGAATGCTCGGCAGCGGAGTCCTAAACCCCCGCTGTCGGAGTTTCACGAGCGCGCCGGCGCGCTTCCCTCGCCTGCGTCGGCTGGAGCGCTTGTATAGGAACGCAGCTCCTCCGATTAAAATGTCCAGTAAAAGGTCTGAATGCTCAAATGTTGGCAGAGAGTTATTTGGTGTGCCGTTTCTGATGTCCAGGAGTTCGTTTCTGGTAAAGCTGATCGGGAAAAAGTTGCTTAAGACAGGACAAACAAACAAAAAAAGAACAAGTACCAAGCAGCGACAAACCATGGCTGCCATCTGCGGCGCCATCTTGTCATAGTCAAATACATGAAGACGACGAAATACTGTGGAAGTACGGAGCTGAAAAGTCTCTAATAGCTGACATCAGTAAAGCTGCTTCAACACATTTGATGTTTCTGATGAGAGATTCAGAGACAGACTGAAGCTGGACAATCAAACTGGATCTCTGTCCATCACAAACATCACAACTCAACACGCTGGAGTTATTATAAGTGGAGCACAACGGCTGTCAAAAACATTCAGTGTTTCAGTTTATGGTGAGTACAGACCATTTCTTCTGTGCTTCAAATAATCTTGTTATTAGCAAATAAAGGAATATTTTGGGTTCATTACAAGTTAAGCACAACCGTCAGATTCCAACAAAAGTAATAAGGTTACCGATTTATCTGTCAAATTAGACGTGTTTATAATTGAAAGCTCATTCATTGCTTCTCTGCAGAACAAATGGAAATATATTGTGGTCATCACAAATGCTGCTGATTGAGCTTAACTTGTGCTGAAATGAGAATATTCCTTTAAATATATACATGTTAAATCATTCATAGTTTGAGATGTCTACTCACTGACCGTCAACACACTAAAAATAAAACTACATTTACTCATATTTGTTTATTCTCTCATTTTCCAGCTCATCTGTCCACTCCTAACATCACCAGAGACTGTTCTTCATCATCCTCATCATCCTCAGAGCAGAATTGTTCATTGCTGTGTTCAGTGGTGAATGTGAGTGATGTGAGTGTCTCCTGGTACAGAGGACATAGTTTATTGTCCAGCGTCAGTGTGTCTGATCTCAGAATCAGTCTCTCTCTACCTCTGGAGGTGCAATATCAGGATAAAAACACCTACAGCTGTGTGATCAACAATCCCATCAGCAACCAGACCACACATCTGGACATCAGCACACTCTGTCAACCATGTGCAGGTATGTCACCAGTGATAGACGTGTTATATGGCACTCTACTAACGGCTTGTTTTGTTCATTACAGATCAGATCCTGCCCTTATTGTACAGCGTGCTGATTGCTGCTGGATCTCTGTTGATTGTAGCTGCAGTCGTGATGTGCTGCGTCTGCAAGAAACAGAGAAAAACAGGTCAGCAGAGCAAGCCATTCAAAAATACTTTTAAGACACAAATTTCAAAATAATATTGAAACCTTTATCATTTTAACACGTCTGTGGTCATTGTTAATGCAGTCCAGACCCAGGAGGAAGACAGAACTGATTCAGCATCGTGTAAACCAACAACTCGAAGAACGGTGAGATCATTCACGACTGTGTTGCAAGGAAAGTGCGGTCGGTTAGTCAGACTGAAGCTTGTTTGAAGTTGTGTGTGCCGTATGCATCAGGCGGTCAGTGAACACGGCTGGGTGATCTATCGGCCCGAGCGTCGTCAGTATCACCTTCAGTACACAGCGAGCAGATCACAAGGAGAGCATGCTTTTATGTGCTTTTATGTGTATGTAGTTTTTCCATTATACATGTCTGTTTTCATTTAGCAAACCTAAAAAAAGAATGAATCAAAAAACTATTAAAGCACACAGAAAATGTTTTTTTTTTTTTTTTAATTATATTAAAAAATTATAATATAATTAATTTCATTCCCTGAAAAAAATAAGGGATTACTCTCAAATTTTCTGTAATTTAATCACAGTTATTTCTGCTGTATTCTATTATATACTGTATAGACTATAGAACAATTCTATACAAAACAATAGTGGATTTAATATCAAAATGATCATCTAATGTAAAAATGTATGTTTTTAATGTAACCTTTCTTTAAATACTTCAAGAGTAATTTATGCAATTTTATATGATTAATTTAAAATAATTAAACAGTTTCATCTCAACTAGTATGGTCCAGGTTGAGAAGGTTAATGCAGTATTTTTAGAGAGTAATTAATCTATAATTAAATTGCTGAAGATGTAATTAGTAGCTATAATGATTTATATTTGTTATATAAGAACATCTGTTCTTCTTTTTGTTTGTGACGGAGACATAGCTGTATGTCACATGGTGCTTGAAGCAGAGCATAATGAGAGCTCGTCCTCCGCCAATCGCTCTTATTTTTAGTTTTCTGAACTTGTAAACTGCTTAGATGACACTTTACCAGTTTTTGAGCACGCTGTGAATGTATTTGTAGATTGATTGTATCTTAACGCAGACAGCGCTGACACGAAGCAGCCACGGCCGAGAGAACCACTAATAAACCACACGTCTGACTGAACCAGCTTTAAGAGTCATGCTCATTAGATCATCATAACGCTATCGGACATCAGTCCTTTCAACAAAAGCCAGATAAAGGAACAGCGAACGTCAACTCAGCAGTAAATCTTATGTTAATGAGCGTTGATTAGCGGTGGATGGGTGTGTATACAGTGATCCGTCGCCACTGGATTAACTGTGAAAACACCAGAGCTGACTACATTACTTTAAAACATGTAGTCCGTTACTGAGTCCAGATTATAGTTAGTTTATAGTTTATAGTTAGTAACGTAATCCATTACATTACACATTTTACATTACATAATCAGACTACTTTTTGATTACATTTGACTTAACTCGTCTATCACATTAATGTAAATAAGATCATCTTGTGCCATTGATATGCCATTGATTTGTTGTATTTAACAACATGGAGTGCATTAACATTACATTACATTAAATAAAGGATTCACAAACTGGGGTTCGAAGGCTACTGCAGGGGGTTCGTGAGTTTAATGAAAAACTAATAATTAATTAAATCATTAAAATGTAATAAATAAATAAAATATCATCAAACAATATAAAACACTTTAAAAATCTATATTTTATATGTTTCCATGTCATGTGACCATTAACCAACATCAGAGAACCTTGAACATGCAAATGTGATGCTTAAAATATTTATTATTAACTCTCAGGCAGTACTTCAAGTAAATATATAAGTGAATGTATTTTGATGACAAAAAGTTTGGGAATGCCTCCATTATGTGTAAATATTAAGAAGTAATGTGAATTTGTGTAGGCTATTTTAATGTAGTTGAAAGACAAAAGCCTTCTGATGCCATATCATACAAATAACAGAGGTTATCAGTAGTTGATGCGATGTTGAAACACTAATTAAACCTGAAATGATTTTTGTAAATCCAGTGGTCAAAAGTTGTGTATCCACCAGACGAGTGACTGATCTCTGTGTGAATGTCCACAAAACTGGAAGACCCTCTGAATATATAGAAGCAGTGGGCTATTTTACAAAGAAACGTTTAAAAGATGAATTGGGGAGAATCAATAAATTATGAATAATTTATTCCTATTTTGTGAATAATATGCAATCATGTAATCTGTCGTCTGATTACAAGAGTTTTAAAATCTAATTTAATTGCATTCCAAAAATCAAGCACTTGTAAATTAGATCATGTAAACTAATCCAGATTACATGTAATTAGTTACCCAGCTCTGAAAACACTTAACATCGATGATTAAACGATACATAAGCAGTTATAAATGAGTTGAAATAAGCTGTATTCATTACAAACGTTTGACCGCTACTCTTCAGCCTGCTGTGGTCTGTGGTCACTCATTTAAATAATAAGCTGCTTAACCTGAGCTGAGCTGCAGCTGTCTGTGTATAGAGTTACTCTGAGCTGGACACTAGATGTGCTGAAACAGCTTTGCCGTCACTTCTGTGTAAAATAGACAACCATATGGAGTCAATTTAATGCCGCATATATATGCAAAAGAAAATAAAGAATTGCAAAAGAAAATGAAGTATTGCAAAAAGAAAATAAGTTTTGCACATAAAAATAAAGAATTGCAAAATAGATCAATAAAACAGAGCAAAAGCAATGATTTTGCAATACATATTTTCCATGGCCATATCTACTAATTTATTTGCAATGCAGCTTTTATTTTGCGTTTCAGTCAAGTTTGAGCTTGCGATACCGTTTTCCCTTTGCTTCACGTTTCTGCGCATCTCACTTTGTGGCGCTGTTTTGACATGGGGTGGAGTCAGGGACGGGCGTGTCCAACAGGCCTGGGCATGCCTCCCTGGAAGTGACGTCATCGGCCCGAGACGCAGATCACAGCTGATCCAGGCACCGTCATTGAGCAGAGGCATGCGGGTGGATCGTTTCCTTTTATTCACTAGCTTTAAAACATGCATGCTTTCGTTTTATTAACAAATGTATATGTGTATTAGCAGCGTTTGCTCAAGTTAAAGAAGTTGTTAATATGAACATCTGCTGTTTATTTCTCTCAATGTGTGCACACTTTTATAGCATTAAAATGTGTATTGTTTCATCTGGTTAACTAAATGTGCATTAATAGTGCTTGTTTAAAATCTCTTAACCTGTGCACAGCGCTCTTTGTTTACATTAGTTCAGAGTTACTGCTAGTTTTAATGTAAAAGAATGCAATTAACTTCACAAACTATACATCATTAAAAGGTCTAAGACTCAAGCTTCATATCCATCTCGACTTCGTTTTCATTTACATAACTCCTGGCATAAATTAAGAAATGACTGGCACTGGAAGTTTAAAAAGATTAAAAGTATTTTTGGTTTAGTTTTGTCGTGGCCACGAGATATTAAGTCGTGGAACGTGATAATACTGTATGTCGTGGCCATGAGTTTAATAAACAAACCCGCGTGACCATAGCAACCTGGGATTATCAGAGACTGATCAAATATATTTATCCATCCCACAGTCCGTTGATCGTGTCTTTTATGTAATATATGTGTATATTAGGCTATTATTATTATTATTATACAGCCCTGAACGTTAAGAGATCGAAATGAAGGAAAATAAATCAAATACATAACAACGAATATAAAAATATTACCAATACTAATAAAATACATGGACTTACAAGACTTGTGGGATGGATAAAAATGTTTTCTTGTCGGCCTATTTTATTATAATTTATGTAACATTTATTCATAATAAACTTATGAATACAGTCCGATACAGTCCAGTACGTAGCCTATGGTTAACACTTCAACCACCAGAGGTCGCTGTATACCTAAAAGCGCCAGCGGTCAATTCACCCATGCCATGACTACTGTTTTGATATGGCTAAAACGTAGTATGTCACTGTATTATGCCACTGTCTTCACAATGTCTAGAGTCATAAAATTATTATTTTTAGTCATCAGCTATGTTTTTGTCCTGTTGTTTTAAGTTCACAGCTATTTTTAAGCAGGTTACACTAATCACTTTTCTTAATGATGAATAAACCAGCCTGCAATTACAACCAGGATTACGAGGAAATAAATACATATTTGGGTGTTGTAATATTATAGCTAATAAAATGTTTCAAGATAACCCATGTTATTTAAATGACTAAAACACCCTAAATAGACTATTATAAGCAATACTAATTCACCACATTGCAAAGGATGTACAATGACAAATTCAAGTGCACAGTTTCACCTAATTAATTAATTTGTTTAGTTATATAATTTATCATTTGAATAAGAGAACAACACCAATAAACTTGGGGTAATCATAAAAATTGTTTTATTCATTACATCATAATTCAGATTTTTTTTTTCAGGAATAAATAAGCAACACAGTAGCGAACCATAAACGATAAAAAATTGCAAACACAAATTAATATTTAATCCAAAGTTTGAACATTTATGAGTAGAGGAATAAACATCTAAAACATCTTCATTTGAACGTGATGACAGGAATTATGCGTAAATTTGTCTTGATGGCGCTTATAGGTATAAATGCCCCATTTTTGTTCTGGTTTTATCTAAACAATTTTTTAACAATAAACAGGGATTGTAAATAACACAATTTTAGTAAAAGTCAATGACTGTAAGACTTGGATATTTTTAATTGAAAATATATTATGTAGCCTATTTGAAAAACAGCCATGGGTAAAATTACCCCGTGGTGGTGTTAATATAATAATTTAATAAGGTATTTTTTTTTATATAATTTCTTAATTAAAAATAAAATATTAATAAATACATCTCTGATAATCCCAGGTTGCTATGGTCACGCTGGTTTGTTTACCCATTAATATCTCTTGGCCACGAGAAATTTAAACCAAAAAGACTCAAGCTTCATTTTTTTTTTTTTTAAACTTCCAGTGCCAGTCATTTCTTAATTTATGCCAGGAGTTATGTAAATGAAAACGAAGTCGAGATGGATATGAAGCTTGAGTCTTAGACCTTTTAATGATGTATAGTTTGTGAAGTTAATTGTATTCTTTACATTAAAACTAGCAGTAACTCTGAACTAATGTAAACAAAGAGCGCTGTGCACAGGTTAAGAGATTTTAAACAAGCACTATTAATGCACATTTAGTTAACCAGATGAAACAATACACATTTTAATGCTATAAAAGTGTGCACACATTGAGAGAAATAAACAGCAGATGTTCATATTAACAACTTCTTTAACTTGAGCAAACGCTGCTAATACACATATACATTTGTTAATAAAACGAAAGCATGCATGTTTTAAAGCTAGTGAATAAAAGGAAACGATCCACCCGCATGCCTCTGCTCAATGACGGTGCCTGGATCAGCTGTGATCTGCGTCTCGGGCCGATGACGTCACTTCCAGGGAGGCATGCTCAGGCCTGTTGGACACGCCCCCGTCCCCTGACTCCACCCCCATGTCAAAACAGCGCCACAAAGTGAGACGCAGAAACGTGAAGCAAAGGGAAAACGGTATCGCAAGCTCAAACTTGACTGAAACGCAAAATAAAAGCTGCATTGCAAATAAATTAGTAGATATGGCCATGGAAAATATGTGTTGCAAAATCATTGCTTTTGCTCTGTTTTATTTATCTATTTTGCAATTCTTTATTTTTATGTGCAAAACTTATTTTCTTTTTGCAATACTTCATTTTCTTTTGCAATTCTTTATTTTTCTTTGCAAAACTTATTTTATTTTGCAAAACTTTATTTTCTTTTGCATATATATGCGGCATTAAATTGACTCCATACAACCATTCTCAGTGACAACCCTTCAGAGCCTAAATAACATGTTTGATGTTTTAACTGTTTAATAAGTCATGTCATGAACTCAGTGTTTGATGTCATTTCCTCTTGCTGCTCCATTTGCATGTTAAAAATAATAAAGCAGTGTTTTGACATACTATCACTTCAGCAGTGAGAGTTAAATATGATCCAGTATAACGGCTCCAGAGAATGATGTGAGGTTAATAACCCTCCGTACACACCAGCTTTATTCACCTCGAGCGCTGATCTGGAGCGTACGGACAGCTTCTGGACACGAGATAGCACAAACATTTCTACACACATTCATACTAATGATCAATCATATAATCATACCATTTCAGCATTTACACAAATAATCACCATTCATAATTCATAATAGAAAATAAATCATTCACAGACTATAAGAAATTATGGGAAATTGTGTGTAGTTTTAAGATTGTTTACTGACTCATTTAATAGAAGAAGCTGGTGTGTTATTAATTTTCTGTTGCATCAGCAAGATTCCTGACTGAGTTTGTGTTTTCTTGCAGAAATCAGAGTCGGATGCTGTTTATGAAAATGTCCCCAAAAAACGCTGATCAAATCTGTATCTCTCAGAACGGATGCTAAAGCGCTCAGACAGGACCCCGACTCATACCGGTTACTGATCACAGGATCATATTCTTCTCTGTTTTCTTTTTGCTCTTCATATCACATTTCCGGTATCATTTATTTTCTTTTTGCTATTAATTATTGTATTTGTTTAATTTAGTGGTTCACAAATTGTATAGCATCCAACATTTTAAATAAATGTTCTGTTTTCATTATTAAATATTGATACTCTTACTGTTTATTATTTAGTTTGTTTGTTTTCTTGTTGATATGATCCAGTGGACATGTAGTCAGATGTATCAGAAGCTCATCATCTCTCTCCGTCTAGTGTTTAAAGCAGAAACTCTCGTCTCTAACAGGTGATAGCACTTATTTTACCCGATCCGCTATTAACACATGCTGCTGTACTCAGAGAGGAACCGCTACAGAACCAATGATAAAACAGACACAGGGCCAAAACTAAGAAATAAAACCTATCTTTCACATATAATCAATAGAATGTCTAAAAATAATTCCATATGGTTTTATCAATTCATGTTCTCTAATATGATTTTCATAAACACATTTACAAATGCAGGACATAAAGAGCGCTTGAAATCTGTATTTATAGCACTTAAATGAGCAAAGAAGCTAATAAAACCCATGATAAAACCAAATCCAAGATTTCTTCTTTCCAAAAGCAGCAGCAGGTTTCAGCAGTCAGAAGAGAGAAAGACTGCATCTGTTCCTCAGCAGCTCTCAGCGGTCGCTCCACTACTACACAAGTGCTGGCGCACAATATCATACTATACAATTTAATACAATTTTAACTATCAATGTAACTTTAAACTTAATATTATGTTCCACAGCAAATGCAATGATAACATAAATCAAGCAAATATTCTTGAAATTAATTGTATCAAGCAGTAAAGAATCCTCAGTGTTTGCTTTGGGCAATACAGGTTTAATTCCTCTTAGAAAAATCATTTACATTACTGAAAATATTTAAGGGGACTGCATATTTATAAAAAAAAAAAAAAAAAAAACGTAAAAACCATCACAAATAAAAATGAATTGTATGTATACTCTATGGCAGTGGTTCTCAACTGGTTTGGGCTTGGGACCCATGTTTTCTGATGGTCTTCAAGCTACGACCCACTTAACTGTATAGCAGTGCTGTGAACATTAAAATAAATAGACTATTTGTCACACGAAGAAAACTCTGCTTTGATGACAGTATTTTTTCTGCTTTCCGGAGCAAGGATCATCTGCAGCGTGTCGCCCCTCTTTCACCCACATCTCCACAAATCGCAGGGAATGAGGCGACCCCCGGTGCCTTTACTGAAATTAACAGGCTGTTCAGCGTGGACACGGTCATTCTGAATCGTTTCTGAAATACCTCTGCCTTCTGATGGTCTCCATCGCTTGGTTGAGACACATTTACACCCTTGAACGTCAAATTCATCATTCATTTCTTTTGCGTTCACACCATCAGCTTGTCTCATAGATTGTCTCAATGTCCACCTCAGACTCAGCACTGACCGCTGTGGCATCTCTCCTCTGAAGAAACAGGCCTGCAGGCTCTCCAGCGCATCTTAAACAACAACATCTCCACCAAATAAAGCCACTGTAATTTCATTATGAATGACTCTACACCCGGCCCTCTCTGTGGCAGATCTTGATTGGTCTTCCCTCAACTTTTTAAAGAGTTTGACCAACGCTGGATAGCTTTCCTAAAGAGCTGTCACAGGACAGCCAGCACAGTGCGTATCCACAAGCTACAGACTCAAACTCATATTTTTGGGGCTTTGAGAGAAAAATGAGTACAGAGAGTCAATGAAGATCTGAAAATGACTTGCATCTGTAATATGTTTTACAGCATCATGGACTGCAAGCTTGTGATTCATGCAATGAATGACGGTGAGGTTTGGGTTAATCATTACTTGCAAAGCCAACAAGCTGCGAGCGCAATGTGTTCAGAGATGCCCTGAACATGGCTGCCCTGAAACAAGCGGCAGATTTCACCTTCACAGTGAACTCTACTGTAGATGATCAGGCATGTTTTATTTGACACAGCTGCCTCTCATCAATGAGAATATCAAGCTGGCATGTGGTCTCCGAATTGTATTGCTCTTGTTGAATAATTAGCAAGTTTTGAGGGAAATTATATGAAAAAAAAAATAGCTGCCAGGACAAACGTGAACTTATTTTCATTGTATTTTTCCGTAACTCTTTTGTAACGTCTTTTATTTTAACAAGTATGTTATCAAAACCCTTCAAATAAGAATAAAGATGATGCTGAACTGAGATTTTACAGCATTGTGACATGTTTAACATATTTAACTCTTCCAGTTCTACATAATGTAATTCAATCAAGTATGCATGCGTTGACGATCCGATATAGGAACGGTCTTAATTTATGGGCTGCTCTTTAATTATTGCACTGATTTTATGTTTTTATGTGTAGTCGAGAATGAAGAAGAAACAGACAGCCTGGGTTTGTCAGGCAGAATCAGGACACACAAGATAAAGAAACTTCACAGGAGAGAACAGAGGCTTTTAACACCTAAAATACACCTAACATATAAAATATATTACTACACAAGGACAGATATTTACAGCATTGTCTATGATAAGATATTTCTTATACCTTTTAACTCACACTAATCAGACTAATTTGTATTTTTTATAGACAGAGCAGGGGGCATCAGGCGTAGGGTCGACTGCTGTAGAAGTAGGCAGGTCTTCTGTATTAAACCCAGCAGCCGGATCCTAAGACTATTGTGTGTCAGGTGCCGCGGGACAGAACTCTGTAATTTCAGGCTCACTGGTACCAAGAATTAGCTTGGCTTCATTTTAAGCCTGGTATTGATGGAGCGTTGTGCTTCTACTGCCACAAAGTCTGAACCCTAACATTAACATTAGAACTTGCCAAAAATGCAGAAACCACCTTTATCATCTCTGGCTTCAAGAACTGGAAGAAGGCACAAGACAGCCATGACATGTACTGCTCCGTCTTAACTGATCCATCACTGGGCTGAGAGCGCAGGCTTATGATGGGGCTGTGAATGAGGCAGGAACATATTCAGGGAAACAGGTCATCATCAAAGAGAGTCAGTCACGTGCATTATATGTCTGCAGTGTGTAGATTAACTAGCATGCTTGCACAGCATCTGTTATCCGTGACTCTTTACAGTGGGTTCATGAAGTGAGAGTGTTGCTTCTCCAGTCAGTTATTCAACACTCCTAGAAATACGTTTCTTTGACAGTTATGATTAGAAAACAGGTCTGCATTTCTTCTTTCACATTCACTCTGATGTTTTTAAATCGTTTCAGCCTAAAGTTGTATTTGTTTTTGAATATGAAATACTGCAAAACACACAGATTTTATGTTGTGTTTATTGTATTAAACCAGAAGGTCAATGGGTAACAATGTCTGTTTTGGTCCAATGGTTTTTGCATTATGTACATTTGCAGGTATGAGTTTAGTAAATTAAACTTTGGTATGTATTTATTTAATCTTCTCTTTGGATAAAAATCTGTTTACTGAAACAACTTATTAAGATTCACTCTGGTTTATTTTGTTGGTTTTATCATTACAGTGTTACAGTACAAACAGTGTTTCAATCATAAGCTTTTCATCTACAATTTACAAAAGCAATGAGGCCTTTAATACAAAGTAGTGATGGTGAAATTAAGCCTCATGAAGCATTAAGCTTTTCAGCCAAGTGGTTCACAAAAGGGTTAATTTCTGGAGGCTTCATTTGCTCACAATACCACCTGGTGGCCAAAGAGTATAAAACAAGCAGACATATTACAGACAGAGGTGTAAAGTCCAGGGGTCAGAAAGTAAAAGTCCTGCCATGTGTTTATTCCACCCATGAACTCAGCAGCTGATTTCACCAGAGGAGGAACCAAGTCATTCCTTTCAATATCAGAATATCAAAATCGACTGCGGGCGGCAGATCCTTTTCCTATTTAGCACCCAAACTCTGGAACAGTCTACCTAACACTGTTCGGGAGGCAGACACACTCTGTCAGTTTAAATCTAGATTAAAGACCCATCTCTTTATCCTGGCTTACACATAACACACTAATACGCTTCTATTATTCAAATCCGTTAAAGTTGTTAGGCTGCATTAATTAGATCAACCGGAACCGAACACTCCCCATAACACACGATGTACTCGTTACATCGTAGAAGAACGGCATCTACGCTAATATTTGTCTGTTTCTTTCCTAGTCTGTTTCTCAGTCCGTATCCGATCAGATGGTGGATCAGCACCAAGAGATGATGTCTACAGCCCTGATCGTCAGCGGAGACCAGGACACCAGATGACCCCAGAGATATATCCCCAGATATATCAACCAAAAATAACAAAATAACTAAAATATAATAAAATACCTAACTACATAATACTACTATTGTTAGAAATTGCAACAAAATTAAAATAGAAATATAAACTTTTGAACTGCGGGTTTGGTCTGGTCAGAGGAGGACTGACCCCGACTGAGCCTGGTTTCTCCCAAGGTTTTTCTCCATTCTGTCTCAGAGGAGTTTTGGTTCCTTGCCGCTGTCGCCTCTGGCTTGCTCAGTTGGGGACACTTAATTTCTAGCGATTATCGCCGATTTGATTGCACAGATACTATTTAAACTAAACCGAGCTAGACAATGACATCTCTGAATTCAATAATGAAATGCCTTTAACTGAAAATTGAGTGTTTAATCGTATCATTATACATTACTGACACTCTATCCTCCAATTTGATACTGTTAAGTGCTTTGACACAATCTGTATTGTAAAAGCGCTATATTAATAAAGGTGACTTGACTTGACTTTCAAGTCACAAACGAGTCTCGAGTCAAATCCCAAGTCCTCAAAGAGTTAAAGTTAATGAGATAATTAAGAGACTAATTAAATGATGATTGTGCATTAGTGATGAACACCTGCTGTTATTGAGAATTACAAAGGATCAGATGTTGATGTTTTATTGGTTAAAATGATGCCACCATCATGGAGATCAGTGTTTGTTTAGTTGGGCTCTTGACCCGTGACTCCTGCGTTAGATCTCTTTCTGTAGCAATGTGTGTGGTGTTGTGAAGTAGAGAGATCAGTGCTGTACAGTGAGCAGCTGTTAGTTACTTTTATATGAAGAAATAAGCGTCTTACTATGTAAAAACCTGTCTGTTCATATAAAAATATGTTATGGAATTACAAGTAACAAATATGGGTGTCATGATATAACATATTTTTAATACGACTGCCTTTATATTTAATGTGAATAAAAACATTGTAAGTTAGGCATAACATTTTCATTGTACAGAAAGAGATCAAAGAACATTTACATTATCAAAGCAGTCGTTCTTGAGAAGTGGGACAAAACAGGGTGCATCATGAAGGTGTCCGTCTTTGGTATATTGGCTGATGTTCAGCTATTACAGAACTGCAAAAAATTCATATTAAACAAATGTCAACGTAATGCTTTAATATTGGGGGGGAAAAAAAGAACTATGTCACTCAGGCTTTTAGACATGAACACTTATCATACAATCCTCAACAGTGGTGACAATAATTATTCATGCTGCAGTGCATGATGGGAGTTTTTACTATGGTGTTACCCAGCATGCATGGTGGCATCATTTTAACCAATACAACATCAACATCTGATCCTCTGTGATTCTCAATAACAGCAGGTGTTCATCACTAATGCACAATCAGCATTTAATTAGTCTCTTAATTATCTCATTAACTTTAACTCTTTGAGGACTTGTGATTTGACTCGAGACTCGTTTGTGACTTGAAAGGAATTACTTGGTTCCTCCTCTGGTGAAATCAGCTGCTGAGTTCATGGGTGGAATAAACACATGGCAGGACTTTTACTTTCTGACCCCTGGACTTTACACCTCTGTCTGTAATATATCTGCTTGTTTTACACTCTTTGGCCAACAGGTGGTATTGTAAGCAAATGCAGCCTCCAGAAATTAACCCTTTTGTGAACCACTTGGCTGAAAAGCTTAAAGCTTCATGAGGTTTCATCTGCCCATCACCAATACAGAAGTAAAAGTGCATCTCAATAAATTAGAATGCCGTGAAAAAGTAATTTTTTTCTTGTAAGTTATTTCAAAAAGTGAAACTTTAATATATTTTAGATTCATTACATAAAAAAAAAAACTTTTGAAATGTTTTACTTTACGTTTTAATTTTGATGATTAGAGCTTACAGCTCATGAAAGTCAAAAATCAGTATCTCAAAATATTAGAATATTTACATTTGAGTTTGAATAAATGACCATCCCTACAGTATAAATTCTGGGTATCTCTTGTTCTTTGAAACCACAATAATGGAGAAGACTGCTGATTTGGCAATGATCCAGAAGACGAACATTGACGCCCTCCACAAAGAGGGTAAGTCACAGAGGGTCATTACTGAAAGGTGTGGCTGTTTACAGAGTGCTGTATCAAAGCATATTAAATGCAAAGTTGACTGGAAGGAATAATTTGGGTAGGAAAAGGTGCACAAGCAACAGGGATGACCGCAAGCTTGAGAATACAGTCAAGCAAAGCTGATTCAAACACTTGTGAAAGCTTCACAAGGAGTGGACTGAAGCTGGAGTCAGTGCATCATGAGTCACCACGCTCAGACGTCTTCAGGAAAAGAGCTACCAAGCCACTTCTGAACCAGAGACAACATCAGAAGCATCTTACCTGGGCTGTGGAGAAAAAGAACTGGACTGTTGCTCAGTGGTCCAAAGTCCTCTTTTCAGATAAAAGTAAGTTTGCATTTCATTTGGAAATCAAGGTCCCAGAGTCTGAAGGAAGAGTGGAGAGGCACAGAATCCATGTTGCTTGAAGTCCAGTGTGAAGTTTCCACAGTCAGTGATGATTTGGGCTGCCATGTCATCTGCTGGTGTTGGTTCACTGTGTTTTCTGAAGTCCACAGTCAACGCAGCCATCTACCAGGAAATTTTAGAGCACTTCATGCTTCCTTCTGTTGACAAGCTTTATGGAGATGCTGATTTCATTTTCCAGCAGGACTTGGCACCTGCCCACACTGCCAAAGGTACCAAAAGCTGGTTCAATGGCCATAGTGTTACTGTGCTTGATTGGCCAGCAAACTTGCCTGACCTGAGCCCCATAGAGAATCTGTGGGGTATTGTCAAGAGGAAGATGAGAGACACCAGACCCAACAATGCAGAAGAGCTGAAGGCCACTATCAGAGCAACCTGGGCTCTCATAACACCTGAGCAGTGCCACAGACTGATCGACTCCATGCCACGCCGCATTGCTGCAGTAATTCAGGCAAAAGGAGCCCCAACTAAGTATTGAGTACATATAGAGTAAATGAACATACTTTCCAGAAAATCATCACAATTAAAAGAACCAAAGACTTAAACTACTTCTGTGTGCATTGAATTTATTTAATACACGAGTTTCACAATTTGAGTTGAATTACTGAAATGAACTTTTCCACGACATTCTAATTTATTGAGATGCACCTGTATATTCATATGGGTCTTTCATCGAGTTTTCTACACTTCTGCTGCCATCTAGTGCTCAAAAACATGAAGAACATCTACAGAGCTGTTTTAGCAGAAAATACAGCACATTGAATCACAACTTTAAGAAAAAAGTCTAATTGTATTTCTTTTACTTTTCTTGAACTTTAATTCAGCTTCAATAACATGCCTCAATTCACCTGACCATAAAACCATTATTATTATTATTATTATGTACTTTTCTTCCATTGCCATGTTCAGCTAGTTGAACAATATCTGATTTTCTGTCACATTTCATCTCCGGTTGTTTATTACATTTACATTTAGTCATTTTGCAGACGCTTTTATCCAAAGCGACTTACAATTTGGGGAACACATGAAGCGATTCATCTTGAAGAGGCAATCCGACAAAGGAAGTGCTTGTAACACCAAGTCTCAGGCATTGTTTAAATAAGTACAAGCTAGCAAGGGAAGGAATAAGTAAGGAGAAAGATTTTTTTTTTTTATGTGTAGGTTGAAGTCAAGTAGTGTCGAAGAGATGAGTTTTCAGCTGTTGCTTGAAGATTGACAGGGATCCAGTACTCCGAATATGGGTGGGAAGATCATTCCACCAGCCAGGAATGGTGAACGAGAATGTTCTGGAGAGTGATTTTGAGCCTCTTTGTGATGGTACCACGAGGCGCCGCTCACTAGCAGATCTCAGACTTCTGGAGGGATGTAGATTATTAATAGTGAGTGCATGTAGGCGGTGCTGAGCCTGTGGTTGTTCTATATGCAAGCATCAGTGTCTTGAACTTGATGCGAGCTGCGATTGGTAGCCAATGCAATGAGATAAAGAGAGGTGTAACATGGGCTCTTTTGGGTTCCTTGAAGACCAGTCGTGCCGCCGCATTCTGAATCATTTGTAGAGGTTTGACTGTGTTTGATGGAAGTCCAGCCAGAAGAGCATTGCAATAGTCCAGCCTAGAAATGACAAGGGCCTGGACAAGAAGTTGTGCAGCATGCTCCGTCAGAAAGGGCCTGATCTTTCTGATGTTGTGTAGTGCAAACCTGCAAGATCGAGCAGTCTTTGCAATGTGGTCTTTGAAGGTCAGCTGGTCATCAAAGATTACACCAAGATTTCTGATCGCTTATTACGACCAACACAACTACAGGATCATTTTCATTTTACTGTGATTGTTTTTTTCTGTGTAAGAATTGATTGTGTACATACAGTATGAAGCAATGCACATTTGACCTTTTTATTATTTATTGAGATTACCGTATTGTCCCGAATATAAGACGACCCTGATTATAAGACGACCCCCCTTTTTCCAGATGTACCTGTTGGAAAAAGGCTTTTTGAAAACCAAATCTTGTTCTTTTTTTTTCTCTCTCTGTAAAACACATTTATTCTTAAATTATTTTCATATTGCATATTTTTCCAATTTTAATTTTTGTTTTGAAAGTATGGTAAATACTGGTAAAATGTTCCAACAATGACATTGGAACATTTTGATATACCATTGAAATAACAGGTAGCCCATCTGAATTATACAACAATTAGGCTATCAATCTCATAGTAGCCTACCAAAATGTTATTATCAGTAGACGTGAAATCTTATTGTAGTCTTCAAATCTGGGTACTGTCTTATGTTTTAAAATCACTTACAGAGGAAGTTTGTTCCCATCGGACTAACATACAGTCATGATCATGCTGCTGTAAGCTTTTCTTTTTCATTTGTTTTCATTCGCGATCTTTACAACACACATTACATATTTCATGGCACACTCGTTTTATGCGTTTTTGGCGCCACCTATTGTTGTGGGTGTATTATTGACATGTCAAAGTCTAGACCAGGGCTCCTCAAATCTGGACCTCGAGATCCACTTTCCTACAGAGTTTAGCTGTAACCCTAATCAAACACACCTGAGCATGCTAATCAATGTCTTCAGGATCATTAGAAAATCACAGACAGGTGAGTTTGATCAGTGTTGGAGCTAAACTCTGCAGTGGATTGGACCTCCAGGATAAGATCTGAGGAACCTGGTCTAGACCCTGAATATAAGACGAACGCGTTTTTTCAGATGTATTTCAAGGAAAAACATCGCCTTATATTCGGGTCAATACGTATATAACTCATTCAAACGTGTATATATATATATATATATATATGTATAGGTATATTGTTTATGCGTTGCATGTTTAAACAGTTGTTAGGAAGCAAAAGCAGTATCAGTGTTTGTCCACCAGACGACAGAAATGATCAGATATAAGATCATCGCATATCAGTATCTCACATCAATATTATTCAACACAAAGCTCGTGTATCATATCACTACTAGAACTGAACAAAGGTGTTTTTCCATCTGTTTTGCTACAAGTGCAATAAGGCTATTTGAAGAGCTTCAGCTTGAATACAAAGGCACTATACACACACGAAGGAGAAGATCATGTGATCTCAGATTTGAGACACACTGTAATCATAAACATTAAACTGGTGTTAATGATATAAAATCAGCACATGCAGTGGTTAGAGAAATACAGCTGCGGTAAAACATCTTATAAAAAGCACTTTCTGACCCTCACTGTCTCCAGTCACACAGAATCAGATCTGTGAGAGTCAGACTGATAACAACAGGTTCTCTGGACGGAGTCTGGAGGCTCATTAAAGCAGAAGCATGTTTGTGTTGGAGCTGGAGCGGATGATGTCAGAGTGATTGACAGGAGTGGGCGGGCTTATGTTGTTAAACTGAACTCTTCTTCTCCTGCTCTTTCACTCCATCAGGAACTTGTTTACCCAGCAGCGGTATCTGTACCGACGCTGATTTATTCACTGGCTTTCCTGAGGAACCTGAAGAAAAACACAGAGACAATGATGAATTAAAAACAGAGAAGATGCATTTATATCTATTCAAGCACTTTTCTCACAAATGAAAATGACATTTATTATATTTGTGAACTCAGTCATGCTTCTACTAGAAGATACAAACTGAAATGTAACGCTCAATTGGATATTTAACGCTCCTATCTTGGATCTTTACAGCATTAAAAGCATTTCTCTCAGGACAGCTGCTGTTTAATTCACTTACAGTTATTTGTTTGGAAACTGAATGAAGCCAAATCACACACACATCAGATCATGATATTGTAAAGTTAAAAATAATCTCTGAAGATCTCAGCAGAGGATGATTAAACAACTCCACAAACAGCATCACCAGCTTCACACGTTACTAACCAGACTGACTTTATTTCTGTCAGACGTCTAGAGAAGCTCTTATTGAGAATTATCATGAGCATTAACAGAGGTTTAGATGTTGATATTTGTTTCATGCGAAGTCACCGTTGTGGTGGGCAGTGTTTGCTTTAGTTGGGATCTTGGTCCTCATAATTCCTCGTTAGCTTTTTTGGCTGCTGTAGCTATGTTTGAGAAACACAATTGCTGCTGCAAAGAAGGTCAAACTAAAGTGAGATCAGGTGTTATCAGCTCTTTGTTGATGTTAAAATCATCACGAATTAAGCATCTGATGTTGTGTTTTTAGTTTGGCATTCATAGCCACTAAACCATGTGAATCTGCAGTAAAGGTACCAACAGCATTGAATTAATCACTTATTCTGAAGACGAACAAAATGTATGCGCGTGAGATAATGTGAGTAAACACATCATGTAGTCACACACAGACATTAAGATTTTGCACTTGAATCACAACAACGGTGACAATCAAAACAAACAAAGCTTCATGCTGCAATGCATGATGGGTGGCTTCATAGTATAAACTCTTCCTTAATTCCCAATCTTCGTTGTTGTGATTCATGTGCAAAATCTTGATGTCTGTGTGACTACATGATGCACTTTCAAAATACTGTGTACATGCTTTTTATCCATAAGTATAAACACAGTTAAAACACAACCTCAAATGCTCATTTTGTTATGATTGTCATCATTAACAGAAAAAAAGTTTATTTCAGTTTTCTCCGACACAACAATAGCGTTTTACAAACACATAGCTACAGCAGTCAAAGAAAAGCTAACAAGAATTATGAGTACCAAGCAAACAATGCCCACCACAACGGTGACTTCAAATGAAATAAATATCTAAACATCTAAACCTCTGTTAATGCTCATGATAATTCTCAATAAGATCTTCTGTAGATGTCTGACAGAAATAAAGTCAGTCTGGTTATTAATAAGTGGAGCTGGTGATGCTGTTTGTGGAGTTGTTTAATCCTCCTCTGCTGAGATCTTCAGAGATTTAATGTCTCTTATTTTCAGTTGATTTGACCAAATGCTCAATCGTTATGTGATCATTTAATTATCTCATAAACTTCGATGCTGTTTCAGTGAAGATTATTTTATTTTCATGATATTTGGACGGACACAGTGTCTGTGAGTTGCTGTGCAACTACAAATGGAAATTACATTGAAATAACATGAGTTTAAATCTAATGCATCCTGAGAGTGTTTATTTGGTCCAGACACAGTATAAATTGTGTCTAAATGAACCTTAAATGATGTTAAAAATATGTTTACTGACCACATTTGAACTAGTTTTTAACCTTGTACAGAGGTTCACTGAACGTCTATATCAGATGCGCAGAACACGTCAAAAACAGACGTCATAAAAACTTTCATTCTGGCTCCTCAGTGGACGTCTTTTCAACATCTGCAAAGACTTCAAAAGACTTCTTTTGGACGTAACTTTGCCCAGTGGGTTAGGACAATACCCACTATTAATTAATATTCAAAAGAGAGCTGTGAAATTCCACCAACACCTGAAATGCAGGTATCCGAGCTCTTACCAGGCTGAAGCCTAGCCTGACTACGTCAGACTTCATACTTCTGCTCAATTTCAGTTGGCTTCTGTACTCAGTCTGATATAGCAGACCATCTCCCAGTTTATCTCCGGCTCCGCAGCAGCCGGCCAACCAACAAACAGAGGGCGGGCTGAGAGCCGTGACGTAGACGCTAAGCGCCGAGTTTAAGATTGCAGTTTAGTTTAGGGAAATATAAAACGACAGCGGACATGGAGACACGGGATGCTATTCGCTCTGTTGTAGAGAATATTCCCCGCATTTGCCAACCGAAGCCTGAACAAGAAGAGTGTTTGGTTCACATTTTCAATGGAGGTGATGTTGTGGCCCGACTCCCGACAGGTTTTGGGAAAAGTTTAATTTATCAACTGTTACCGATCGTCAGCGAGAAACTGGGAGGCCAAAGTCCGCAAGGCGATAATTGTGGATGCGAGATTTACTTCACATAATCTGCAAAAGTCGTTCACAGCCATCTTCACTCCGGTATTTCGCCGATGGCTTTGTTTTCGCCGCATACCTGTGTTTACAGCGGAAGTTCGTGGCGGCTGAGCCGGCGAATAACATACGTCATAACCAACCGTTATGTGATTGGCTTACGGGCACACCAATGATTTTAAACTTCAGGCAAGCACCCGCCCACGAGAAAGTAAACGCTGTCAATTATGCCCTTCCAGACTCTGTCTACGAAGCAAAGCGAAGTAGCAGAGTTCGTATTACCAGGCTGAAGCCCTGCAGTGGCAGGAGCAGAACCTGCAGAAGAGCGCACTTTTACAGCTGGTACTCACACTACACCCAAACCAGCACAGCACAGTCCGGCCCGACCAACTCACACAGCTACACAAACAAAACTACACTGCTGATTGACTGTTGTCCTGTGGATTGTCGTGCCAGAGAGAGATATTCTGAGTTTATGCCATGGTCTGTCTGAATACTGGATTCTGATTGGCTGGCAGGTGTTGATTAAATTCGTTGAACTGCACAGGTAGTTCCAGGTCAGTTTAATCACGTTCTATAGACCCTTTTTGCAACGACGCCACGATTACGTCACCGAGCTAGCTGGAGGCAAAACAAAGGGAAAACTGGAGGCGGCCCATTCAAACCAGCGCAGATTCAGCTACATGAGGAGCTTAAAATATCATCTTGTTGTGATGTTGGGTGCAAGAATCGATGTAGTACAGGCTCCAATTTGAAATTTTAACGCATACCTGCTGCCACTCCCAGACAAAAAACCAACGACAGCTGTGGTTAAACGAGATAAAACGAGCGGACTGGACAGAAACGATCGTCAAAAATGCTCGTGTTTGCAGCGCACACTTCTTAACAACAAGACAATACTTTATTTAACCTTTTCTGATATGGATTATGGTTTGTGTTACGTGTCTAAAGATTTCTTATGCATCTCACAACTATGAAATAATGTCTGTGTGCATGTGTGTAAAACAACAAACTGACGATTTATATGCGTAATCATCTGTAATTGTTGTGATTGACAGCGGCTGGACTTTCTAAGAACTTAGTAAGAAAGAATAATCAAATACAGAAAGTTCAAAATTTAATTTCTGGAATTTTTATTTCTAGAAACTATTCACATCTTCCTTTAAATGTACTGTATGTAAAGTATTGTAAACTTAACTTGCATAATTTACAGGATGTATATACTTCAAAATAACTATTTGGCCATGATACATACATCTTCAAATAATATATCATCACATTGAATGTTTAACTTTTTGTATTTTGGCCAAGTTCACTCTCACGTAACGTTTAGCTGTAACAATATAGCCTGCTGAAGTTGAAATATACATCTTCATGACTAGATAGACACAGGTGAGTTTCTCTTTACTACTCGTTAGGTTTCTCTAACGACTCACTCAATCGGAGGTAATTACGTTAATCCTGTCAGATCGTCATCCATGAGCATAGGGTCGGCCAATCTGACTTTGTCCGTTAAAGTTAACTTATTTAAATAACAATCATGGTCCTGCACAGTGAGTGGTGTTACATATGCAGGTAAAATCGGATTTTCTCCAGCCATTGTTTAAAAAACAAGGTAAACAAACTTCATAGCTAGCGTTAGTGAAGCGGTCAGTGGAGTCTTTCTGCCTCCAGCTAAGCCCCGCCCACAGAAAAACCTCACATTGTTTACTAACAGAAAAAAGGTCTATATTAATGCGCTTCCTATAAACATTGGTAACCATAGTAACATACAGTTACCGTTGAATAGTAATACAGATGAAAATAACCGTCATTTTTATCATTCCGGTCAAATATTGCAGCACAAATATTATTAACATGTGAATGCTGGGAAATGACCATGGCATAAACGGGATAATCAACGGCTAGCTGTGTATTAAACGATCTGAATGCACTCCGCTGCGCGTCGGGTGGTTCTTCACCTCCACGTCCTGCATTCAAATCCTTTAATGCACAGCTAGCCGTTGATTATCCCTTACATAGTAAATCTGTTGAGTGTTTGTTTATTCTGAGATCAAATTCTGTATCTCGTTTATCTGAATATTGCCTCTTTTGACTACGACTTGGATTCTGATTCTGCTTTGTGTACGCCCTGAAACTTATTTGTACATATTCTTATTACACATTTGCCAAATTAAGGGGGGTAGGGGGCTAGACGCCATTTTATTTAGGTATATTTTTCGCTTTGTTTATGGTTGAGGGAGGTAGGGAAGTTAGTCTGTATTTTGTTTTCTTTATTTTCCTTTGAGCTTATTTAGTTATCAAAAAGAAGTTTGTTTTGTTTATTGTTTTGGCCTTGTCTGCCCCTGAAGATATTCCGTATATTAAAAAATATAATTCTTTATTTGGCATCTCTCTGGTGTGAACAGTTTTCTTTTCCTGTTACGGCTACCCCTAGAGGTCGTAACAGTCACAATGTATCCTACATAATCTAGTTTTCAGCAGACATGAGATAAGGGTTAATGTATATCTCTATATATAGGCTTTCTTCCATGATTTCACGTGTCTACATGTTTAAGAATATATAAAATCATACTCAGTCTCACTCGAAAGCAAACGCCTTCAGATTTACAATGTTTTAGAGTGCTGTGCATTGGAAAGTGATTTATATGATAGGCTTAATAAAAATATAATCTGTTTATTAATTAACACATGCATTATTTTAGGTGGTTAAAGGTATGAAATAATTAAAGCTTTTTATTTATTTATTTGAAAGAAGATTTAATTTATTTGATCAAAAAGACAGTAAAAACAATAATATTATGAAATATTACACTTAAAATAGTGGTTTTCTATTTAGGATATTTTAAAATGTCATTTATTTCTGTGATCAAAACTGAATTTATCATCATCATTACTCCAGTCTTCAGTGTCCCTTCAGAAATCATTTTAATGCTGCTTAATTTGCTGCTTAATTACTATCAGTAATTATTTCTGATCAATTATTAATAATGGTTTTTATTATTGGTATAATGGTTCTCAGTTAAAGAACAGCATTTATTTGAAATAGAAGTACTTTGTAATAAGTGTAAATATCTTTACTGTCACTTAAAATCAATTTAATGCAACCTTGAAGAAAAATATATATTTATATTTTTTAATCTTACCCAAGACTGAATGGTATCACATTTTCCACAAAAATATGAAGCAGCAAAACAGTTTTCAACATTGATAATAATCAGAAATGTTTCTTGAGCCGCAAATCAACATATTATTATGATTTCTGAAGGATCATGTGACACTGAAGTAATGATGCTGAAAATTCAGCTGCGCATCACAGGAATAAATTATTTTACTATATATTCGCATAAAAGAAAGCTATTTTAAATTGTAACATTATATATTTCACAGTACTGTTTACTGTATTTTCATTATCAAAATGATTTGTATACTCTTTTCCACAATTGGCTGCTCTGTGCCAAAAGTCCAGGGCCACTGTTTTAGCCCCAGTCCGCCTGCACTGAGCTCGCAGAAAGAGCTGGAAACAGAGGAACATTTCTTACTGCGCTGTGATTACTATCACAACATCACAGCTGCATATTTACCCAAATTCCAACAAATTAAACCAAATTTTATGGCATTACCAAATGCAGAAAATTAAGTCAGATTTTAGGGAAAACTCCAAAATGATCACAACAGCAGCAAGATATGCATCAGCCTGCCACAAACTAACACTATCAGCCAGCGGACAACACTGAAGCAAGATCATTTCTTACATCCTGTACTGTTCTACAATATTTATGCATGTATGTATGTATGTATGTATTTATTTAAACAATGCCTTACATATTTTTCTTGTTTCTTATGTGTGGGAAAAAGTATGCATGTACTTATCTA